>NW_007729862.1:82381-102837 GCF_000696425.1 Galeopterus variegatus
TCTGTTGCCTTGGCCGGCAACGGACCGCAACCCTCCGTCCCGCCCCCGTGCCGGCCCGGGGACCGGCAACGGGATTGCAACCCTCGGTGTTGCTCCCGTGCCTCGCTCAGCCAGTGAGCGGGAACCGGTCCATATGTGGGATCCGAACCCTCGGACGGGAGCGGCGCGCGCTTCCCAAGCGGCGCACTATCCATTGCGCCACCGGGCTGGCCCTCATTTATCTCTACTTTGATCTTTATTATTTCCTTCCCTCTGCTAGCTTTGGGCTTAGTTTTTATTTCTTTTCTAGTTCCTCAAGGTAAAGTTTGGTTATTGATTTGAAATTCTCCTTTTTTAATGTAGGCATTTATAGCTATCAATTTCTCTCTGAGCACTGCTTCCACTGCATCCATATGTTTTTGGTATGCTGTATTTTCATTTTCATTTGTTTCAAGGTATTTCCTATTTTCTTCTTTGACCCATTGTTTATGAGTCTCTTGCTTAATTTCCATATTTGTGTGTTTTCCCCCTGGATTTTTATTTTTAGCTTTATTCCATTGTGGTTGGAGAAAATACTTTTTATGATTTTAATCTTTTAACAGTTTTCCCAGATCTAGAATTTTTACTTTATAGTTTTTTTTTTTACTTTCATACTTTAAATATGTAACTCCAATGTTTTTTGGCCTCTTTGGTTTCTTAGGTGAAATCAGCTGTTAATGTTATTGAAGAATAATAAGTATGTGATAAGTCTCTCTTCTTTTGCTGTTTTTGAGGTTCTTTGTCTTTTCAACAGTGTAATTATAAAAGTATTTCTATGGGGGTGTCTTTTAGTTTATCCAACTTGGAGTCTATTGAATTTTATGGGTGTGTAGATTCATTTCTTTCATCAAATTTCAGAAGTTTTCAGCTATTATTTCTTCAGATATTCTTTCTGCCCCGTTCTCTTTCTCTTCTCTGTCTTAAACTCCCATAATGCATATGTTATCCTGCTTGCTGGTGTCCCTGAGAATCTTTTCACTCATCCTTTCCTTTTGCAAATCATTGTATTCTTCCCTTCTGGTTTTTATTTTTGTCTTTTCTTTATTGTTTTAAAACATTTTAAATGCTGTCTTACAATCTCCTTCAACTGTACTATTATCTTAAGTTCTTGTGCCGACCTCTTCCTTTTCTGTGTCTAGTGATTTTCCCTGTGGCAGATTGTTTCCCTGTTTGATTTGTAATTTTTCATTCTAAATCTCATCCTTGTGGGATTTAATACATCCTATATTGCAGAAGTTTTTGCTTTTGTTGAGTACCCTAAGGTTTCACTGGTCATAGACCAATTTGGGGGTAAATTCTTGGCTGCATTACATTGGTTATATAAATTTAGCATCTGCACAAGTGTGTGGTACAGGCCAGGAGTTCTTTTAAGGTTTCACTGGTCATAGACCAATTTGGGGGTAAATTCTTGGCTTCATTACATTGGTTATATAAATTTAGCATCTGCACAAGTGTGTGGTACAGGCCAGGAGTTCTTGTTTGCCATGGGAAACATTTTTTTCTTACCCAGAATAATCTGGGATTAATCTTGATGGTGGGCTGTTTTTCTACTGACTCTTTCTCCAAGTGCTTCCAGGATCTCAGCTTCAGGTCTTAGTTAACTATGTTGTGATGGAATGAACCACTTTTTCCTAGAGGTGCTCCACCTCTAGACCACCATGGCTTCAGGCAAAAGTTTACTGCTCTGACCTTGTTCTTAAAATTTTGTTACTGGTGGTGGTGGTGTTTCGAATATGTTCTGTGTATCATCTCTATGTGTTTTTAGTGGGAAAGAGCATCTGTGTTTACTCAGTCTACCATTTTGCAGGTATTCGAATAAGGATGGAGTCTTTAAGAATTGCTTCCTATCCTGGAAACTACATGCCTAATCTTTGAGTACTTATTTCTCAACTTCACTTCTCTGTATATTTCTGTTTTTCTTCATTTTAGTTTTCTGCATCCTTCCGAATTACATTTGGCTTTCTTCCTTGTCTCAGCTCAGTCCAGTCAATGGGGTTTTTCAGGGCCCTTAGCTGATACTCCCTTCTATTGCCAGAGCATCCAAGAAAATTCTCAGCACATTGCAAACACTAAAATACTTACTGGATGACTGAGAATTCTGTGTTTAGGCTTATTTTTTACTTAGCACAGTCATTCATTTCCCCAATAAGTATTTATTGAAAGCCTACTCTGCTAGGTTCTGGGAATGACGTGATTAATCAAAAACAATGATAGGTTAGTGGGAGAAAGGCACACATAAATAAATAATTACTGAAACTATATAGTCATGAAACAGTAGAGTGTACCTCTGGTAGAGTTGCATAGGTGGTGTTATTTCTTTTTATATTGAAAATGTTCAGATCTGTAGAAAAGTGGGAGGAATAGCATAATGACCACCTGAATACCTTCACTTAGATTCCGAGCTGTTAATTAATATTTTGCCATGTTGACTTCATTCCTCTCTTTCTCTGTTTAGAAAGAAAAAAAAAAAGAAAAGAAAAGGTAACTTGCAGTTATCATGATACTTCACCTCTAAATATGTCCCCATGAATATTGAGGGGGAAGGGTTGCTGGAAGTCAGTCAGGGAGATAATCCTGGTGGAGGTGATACCTAACCTAAATTTTAAAGGAAAACTAGAGTTTAGTTAGATGAGGAAGATGAGTAGTTCAATATGGTATAGTAGTAAGAGACAACATGGTATCTGTGGAATAATAAGCCATTGGTGTTGCTGGAGAGTAAATTTCAAGGAAATGGCAGCTAGAAATGGAGTTGGAGATGTAGACAAATCCAGTCAAGGAAAGATTCATTATACACCATTACCGGGTTAGGGAATCTGGAGTTTAACCTGTGAATGATAAAGAGCTACAGGGGATTGGCTTGGTCAGTTTTGTGTTTTGGACTGATCCCTTTGGAGTCTGTGAGGAGAGCAAAGGTCAGGTGAACAGGGCTGGAGGCAAGGTGGAGGCTGGAACAGCAGCACTGTGAGAGATCATAAGGGCCTGGACTGGAGCTCTGATAAGGGATGAATGGAAGACCGATTTTAGGTTATGATTATAATTTAAAATTGGCACTACTTGTTAGATTTGGGGAATAAGAGAGAAGGAGAAGTTCAGGATGATGCCAATATTTCTAGTTTGGGTGACTTTGGTGAATGATGGTGCCACCAACTGAAATAGAGGATTCAGGAGGAGGAGCTAATACAAGGAACAAGGTAATGAGTTTGGGTTAGAAAACATTAGTTTTAAGTGTCTGTGGCATGTCTAGGTGGAGCCGTTTAGCAGGTGGTCCAAGAAAGCAGTTAAGAGTCATGAGAGGCATAGCCTGAAGATACTGGGCTGAGATCACTTAGGGTGGCAATGATGATTCTGAGCAGGATGAGCATGCAGAGGAAAAAGCATGGGGGGCTGAGAATCAGCTCCCAGGGTGACCAACAGAGACAAGAGCAACTGTCATGAAGGTAGATGGAAAACCATTGAGTTCAAAATCACAGAAGCCAAGGGAGAAGTTTCCAAGAGTATATGAAACATCAGATGCAACAAAGAGTTCCAATAGCATACGTGTGAAAAATACCCTTTCAACCAAGTCATTAAAGTCTTAGAGCAGCTTCCTTAAAGTGAAAACAGGCAGGGGTTTTTTGCCTAAACTTGTTTTAATATTGCCCAACATTATTATTTTTAAATTATAAATAATACTACTATGCTGTGATTTAGTAAAATAATACCTTTTTACATTTTCCTGAACTTTTATCAATGTCATAATTGTTATTAGAAAATTTAGTTATTTAACCTAGTGTAAATGGTTAAATTGCTATTGTATTTTATCTGAAATAACTATTTCACGTATACAATTCTGCCTTAGGGAACATGCTCTTTAAAAATAACATTAAGTATATGAAGCCATTAATAGGCATTCATCATTGTTCATTAAAGTTTTCTGTGTCATTCATTAAACTGGTGTTCCCTCAAAATACAGACTTTTAGAATGTTAGCCTATCAGGTCATCAACTTGAGAAGGAAGCTTGATTTAAAACAAACTGCTCCATTCTTTACTTTGTCTTCTAGTATCAACTTTGCAGATATGTTGATGTGGTATGCCAAATGCAACAACTTCTTATCAATCTGTAAATATTTGAAATATTTTAGTAAATAAAATCAATTAGGACAATGAAAACAATTTCCCAACTTTTGTTTTTGGTATTGTGGCTTTTCTGAGCAATTCAATTTTAATAACTAACTTAAGATAGGTTAAAAGTGTGTATTTTTATAAAACTAGTTATATATGTATGTGAAATTGCTTATGAAAAGTAATTTGAGTCATAAGAGGCTTATTATAAACTATATGTCCATAATATGTGAGAAGGTCAAATGAAAATATTGTATCAAAAACTTGAATGATTTTTTACAAAATGTTTTTCTTTTAAGGAAGAAAAAAAGGTTTGTGTTAACTTCAAAATTCTGGACACTTTTTATATGTGAGAGTGAAATTATGATTTTAAAAAATATAAAAAAGAGAAAACAGAACTTATATCTTAGGTGTCATTAAGTAATAGAAGGACATTTGGCTGTTCAAATGTATTGTGTCCTACTACAAAATAGTTCACTGGTTAAATGAAATTATTGATTTCTGCTTCATTACTGACATACATTTATGAGCAGTTTCTTCAGCACCACAGCATAATGTCAAAGGTCATAACTTTCTTTCTTTGGAAGAATAAAAGCTTTCAGATGGCAGATCCCAGAAACCTTCACTGTGGTCTTTTGCTTTTTCTCTCTTGCATAAAGTTACTGCAGAGACATGGTTGAAAGAAACATCTCATAAATCAGCAGGAGAGAGAGAGCCTTTTCTTTCTAAGGCTTCTTAAAATTATTGATGACTAGCAGAATTCCACTATAGGATAATATTGTGCTTTACCCAGATTTTGAAAATTTTCAGTAGGAAATGGTTTGTTGTAATATGCACGTTACTACTGAACCTATTATTTATATGAAATATCATTTATATTTTTAGTTAAGGTATTCTGAAGTAAGAATATTTCACCCGTTTTAAATATATATGTTTTTCTGTTTTCCTATAAAATTCAGGTGTCTGTGACATCAGGATGGAATAGCAAAAAGTTAGGAATTTGAATGCTTCTGTCACTCAGCTATATTATGTAACAAAGTCTTTGTATCAGCTGCTGAATTTTCTACTTTTCAAAATGTTTTGGTATCGAGTAGCCATTTTGCTATCTAGTAGCCAAAGCCACAGCTTTTACCATAGCTGCTATACCACTTTGCATCTTTGAGAATGGAAAACTCTTTTAATTTCATAATGGCTCTTGAGATTTAGGCATTATCGAGTTTTGTGAAGATGTGTGGGTGCGTGTATATATACTTCTAAATACATATATATGTGTGTGATATTTATTATTATTACATATATTCCTGTAAAGTTGCTTTTTCTATTCCTATGAATTTAAGTTATAATCTTAAGAATTCTTCGTATCTTTAAAATGTATGTTGCAAATGGTTATAAAAATAAAAAAGAAAAGGTAAAGAAGCTATCTTCTTTCCCAGTGGTCTGGTCATGTTACATATATTCCTGTAAAGTTGCTTTTTCTATTCCTATGAATTTAAGTTATAATCTTAAGAATTCTTCGTATCTTTAAAATGTATGTTGCAAGTGGTTATAAAAATAAAAAAGAAAAGGTAAAGAAGCTATCTTCTTTCCCAGTGGTCTGGTCATTAAAAAGAATTTTTTTTAACTAGGTTATTCTGTATTCTTGTAGATTGGATCCTCTCAGCACTTGACTTTAAGATAGTTTCCATGTTATGGAGATGTTTCTGCATCCTGTTGAAATCCTCTTGATGTTCCAAAACTTCCCCAATGATTCGATGTGTCCTATACAACTGAGGGCTAAAAGAGTTCAGTCATGTGGATTAGGGCATCAGGGAAATGGTTCTATGGTTGGCTGAGGAACTGCCTCTCTTCAGCCCATAGGTGGTTTATTCTGAATAAAAGCTCAGTCTTGGTTAACAACAAAATGAGATATTGTGGTTGATATAAAATTTTATTTGGAGAATTAGTTCATTGTCAGCCCATATACATTTATAAATTGCTGGCAAATAATTTTTTTCCAAGGAGAATGCTATAGTCTGAATATATGATGGCTTTTGGATAGTATCTGAAAAAATGAGTTAAATGTGAACAAGTGTTGGGCGTTTTAATAGCCACACACTTACTGAATAACTTGCCTTCTCCAGCTGGTGCCAATTCAGAAAGAAATGAATTGTTCGTGAAAATATTTTATCACTAAGATTCTTCTTAAGTATCTCTCACTTGGAGTTGGTGTTTATCGATAGACCAAGCAAACAGTAGTTATATGCCTTTTTTTAGTTTCTTTCACTGCCTTTTTGGCTTAAAAGTTAGCCCTCGTGGATCTTAAAACTGATATTATTTTCCCTACAAGCCTCTATTCAGGGTTTTTTGGATCCTATAATTCTGGGGGACTCTGGATGTTGTGATCCCAAATCAAAGACATTTATCTCTTCTTTTAAGGAAAAAGGGATTAGGAACTTCCTGCTGCTTTTGCAAACACCAAAGTATCCGTTAGGGCTTGGAGTTGCCCTGAGGTCACTTTTTGCAAATGCTTCAAATACTCTCAAGGTCCCAAGTCAGCTCAGGACTCCATGCTTTTGCTTTTAGGGATAAAGGTTAGTAGTTCTCCATTAAGAGAATTCCTAATAGTATAATACCTCTGTTTATAGAATCAATGAATCAATCAAATTAAAAACATAGTTGGGATTATCTAAAGAAAGTGTTCTTATCCCTGAAGGCAAGTGGAAAATATCCTGATTAACCTGAAAATTCAGATTTACTTTCTTTGGGTTTTGGCACAGACATGATGATTCATGAGGCAGGAAACAAATGTGAAAGCTTTGGCACTGAGGTCTTTGGATGATAATATTTTGTTTCAGTGTATAGCCTGTCATTGTAGCCTTAATTAAACAATAGATATATTACTTAACAGTTCCTTTTTAAATGATATGAATATAGCATATCAAGATTGCTAATATTTTATTAAATGTTTTTGGTGTTAGAGAATATGAAAAGTATTTCATTATTTGAATAAATAAGAAATTATTAGATTTTCTGATTGTATTCAGTATTATTTTTAGAGCTCTGCTCCTAAGAAGTTAACGAACTCTCTAAATGGACTTTGACTTCTTTAAACACAGATTTTTAAAGGTTGTTTTCAAATTTTAACTTTAGTGACATCAAAAGATGTAATATAGTTAAGAAACTGCTCAATTTTGATGCAAAAATAGCATTTTTAGGTAGAAAACAATGTTTTATCTCATAGATATTTTGTGTATTTTTATTTTTTAAGTGTAAATGTTTAAGAGATTTGAGTAGTCACAATTTGGACTAGATCATGACACCTGAAATAATTAACAGTATTTTAGAACTTATTCAATGCAAAGGGAGGGGAAATAGTCTTCATTTAGAAATCTAACCTTAACTAAAGCTTTTTCTCCATTCAAAAAAAAAAAAATGGATGACTTCTCAAGATGGTGCAGTAAGTTCACTTTAGTATGTTCACTTTGCTCCAAATACATAGCAATGATATATAAAATATAAAAATAGTAAACTAAAAAGACATACATATCTTAGCTTGAAAACAAGAGAAACATCTATGGGAACCAAAACAGAACAGAAGTATAGAAGGTTAAGTGGCCTGAAGTTTTAGACCTGGTTCTACTTCTGGATGCGGAAGGATTTTTTAAACAGTTTACAAAAAGCCTAAACCATGAAGAAAAAAATTTAAAAATTCTCTTAAATTAAAAAATTTTTTGAACTTCTGAATTTCAAAAAGACAGGAATAAATTACAAGTTACAAACTGGAATAAGATACATGAAATGAATCCAAATGACAAAGTATTAGTAACCAAAATAAAAAAGAACTACAAGTTGACGAAAAAGAGGCAAACATCTTAGTAGCAAAGAATATGAACAGGAGGCAGTTCAGAAGAGAAAACCTAAAAAGCTAATAAATATACGAAACTATGCTTAGCTCACTTACGATCAGGGAAATGAAAAAAATTTTAGAAAATACTATTTTATATCCGCTGGGTTGACAGAAATCAAAACACCTGATATTTCCAAATGATGGCAAAGAATGCTAATGTAAATCTAAATTGGTAGAACTGGGCCGAGCCCGTGGCACACTCGGGAGAGTGCGGCGCTGGGAGCGAAGCAACGCTCCCGCCGCGGGTTCGGATCCTATATAGGAATGGCCAGTGCACTCACTGGCTGAGCGCAGTGTGGGCAACACCACGCCAAGGGTTGCGATCCCTTTGCCGATCACGAAAAAGACAAAAAATAAATTAAATAAAATAAATAATAAATTGGTAGAACTATTTTAGAAAGCAATTTGGCAATATCTGGAAAAATTGAAAATATGTATTTCAATATGTAGGGTATGTAATATTTCAATATATACTCTTTGACCTTCCAATTTCGTTTGTAGGCATATATCATAGAAAAACTCTTGCTCATGTACATAAGGAGACAAATATAAAAATGTTTCTTGAAGCATCCTTTGTAATAACAGATAGTTTGAAACAACTTACATGTCCATCAATAAGAAAAGATACACTAAATTGTGGGATACTAAGTATAATTAAATGAACTAATTAAAATGACTAACTAGAGTTATATAAATGTGAATAAGTGGCGAAATGTTGCCCATAAAAATAAATACAGGATGAATAGAGTTATGATACCATTTGTATGTAGATTGAAAGTATGCAGAACAATACATACACAAAAAAAAAAAAAAATACATTTCCCTATTTTGTCAGACCTAAAGTGTCCTATTAGTGGCCTTCTGAAATTATTTTTATTTTACCCTAAATGTTTTTTTATTTCCTTGAGTTTTCTGAGAGCTTATTTTTTAATTTGATCCTAGCTGCCTTTTTACTATTTTTCTTCCAAATCTTGAAAAGAGCTTGAATTTGCATAAAGCTTATGATTAAAAAAAAAGATGCTAATAATCTGGAATAACATCTTCCCTGGCATATGTTGAAAAATATCTCTGCTTGGCACCAAATTGTTTTAAGTTAATTCACCATGGCCTTTGAGTTATCAATCAGATTGCCACATGGTTAATTCAATTTGGGAGGTAGCAGAACTATAATAACCAGATCATGCACCACTATTTTGGTTGTCTTAATGATCAAATTGGATGAACAATTAGGGATTGGATCAGCTGCTTTTCGATTAGCTGTTATAATACCCAAAGAAAGCAAATCCACTTGAGATTTGTGGGTTTGGTTGAAACATAAAGGCAAAGCAGCATTCTGGAAAACCTTTGCTGGCCCCGAAAACATTTCCCTCTCTCCACAGATGAAGGCTATTATTTGAGACAGGGGTCTTTGTCTGTCTTTGACTGGTGGTCAGTGAACTCTGAGCAAGCATTTCATTTCACCATCTTGACCATAGTGTGGGTTGTTAGTGATTGATTCATTAACCCTTTAGAGTTCACATTCTTATGTCAAAGACTTAATGTAGAAAAAAATATTCTATGTGATCTTACTCTTTTTATTTAAAAAAGGCTACAGTGCAGTTGTGTGATTGAAGAGGTTAATTTGAAGCCTGGGAATGCCTGCATTGCTCTATTTTAATTTGAACCAGTTCAAGTCCTGTACCCAGAATTAGTTGCCATTCTCTTAGCTATTTTAGTTCACTGTGATCTCTTCCTCCTCTGAACTTCACTGGGTGTAACATTCACCTGTCATATACTTGTTTAAGTTATTTTTCTTATTTACATCCACATTCATCGAGCAAATGTTTTTTTTGAATTGAGACAATAGCCATGGGAACAGAAAAGAAAGTGTATCAGTTAGCTATTACTGCATAACAAACATAGTGGCTTAAATCTGTAAGCATGTATTGTTACCCACAAGTGCATAGATTAGATGGATGGTTCTACTCACATGAGCTGGGATTGACTGATCTGAGCTGGGCTCACTCATGTGTCTATAATCAGCTGGCAGGTCTGCTGGGAGCAGGAGGTATTAGCTGGTCTAGGATGATCTCTTGTAGTTGGATGTTGGTTGGGGTAATAGGAGATATTGGTCCACATGTCTTTCATCATCTACCAGGCTACCTTGAGTTTATTCACGTATCTGTGGTAAGTTCCAAGAGAGTGAGTGGAATCACATAGGGCTTCTCAAGGCCCAGGCATGGAATTAGCATGCTCTTCCATCCCACTCTGGTGGCTAAAGCAAGTCTCATAGTCAGCTCAGATTCAAGAGGTGGGAGGAGCTGCAAAGTTAAATTGGAAAAAGCCTGGATATGGAAGAGTGAAGAATTTCAGCCACTTTTGCAGTCAGTATACTACAGATGGAAAGGATATGAGAGTATAGGAGTGAAGGTTTGGCGATCTCTACCCTTGACGATAACTTGAAGGTTTATGGCTTATGTTCTTGGATAGCAATGCCATTAAATCAGGTCAGAAAGAAAGGTGGGAATATTTAGGCAGAAAGAAACTGTTAGCGGGGGAGGGAGAGAAAGATGTGAAAGGGGAATGTAGTAAATATTATGAATGAGTGAGCAGAATGAGTTTAGTCCTATCATACCAAACCTGAGGGATGCCTAGACAGAGATATTTAGTGATATTGTTGGTAGAATTGGAGATTTTCCAAGAGAAATGTTAAAGTCTAGAAACATACAGATTTAGCAGTCATTAATAGGCTAGGTATCAGAAGTTGATGGGGTTGTCTAAGAAAGAGTGTAATGTACAAAAATAAGAGGCTTGAAGATGCAGTCTTACATTGAGGAATGGGAAGAGGAGTCATCAAAGTGGGCTGAGGAAGTAGTGAAATAAAATAGAGACATGGGAGTTGAAGAGGAGGATGTCTGAGAAGAGGGAATTCTACTATGGTAGATGCTGCCCAGTCCGTATCGGCCAAGGATCGAGGAGAGGCCATTGGGTCCATCACTGATAGCCACGATGGAGTTGAGAGGTGAATAGGAAATGGAGGGATGAAGGAGTGGAGTGGGAAGAGGGAAAAGAGGACAGCAACTTGAGACAGAGGCAAGCTCGAAAGACCAGCTGTGCAGGATGCACTTGGACATGGAGTTGAGAGGTGAATAGGAAATGGAGGGATGAAGGAGTGGAGTGGGAAGAGGGAAGAGAGGACAGCAACTTGAGACAGAGGCAAGCTCGAAAGACCAGCTGTGCAGGATGCACTTGGAAACTAAGACACCTGATGACGAGGAAGAGTTGCAAGAAGATTACAGAGTATATAGGAAGGGATGGATAGAATTAAATCCTTTAAATGGATATTTCATTTAATCCTCACAACTCTATGAGATAGGAAATTTTTCACCCTTTTGTAGATTGAGAAACTGAGACATTAAGTAACTTAAAAATGCATGCAGCTAATAATTGGTGGACATAAGTTCACTGTTTCTTCTTGAGCCCCCATGGTGAATTTTGTTTTCATTTTTGTTTTTTGCTTATTTTATTTTTGACATATCTGCTGTAAGGCTTTTTAGAGGGAAAGAGACAAGTCCTCCGAGCACAGGTCCAAAGTTTCATTTTACCTTTTATCTCCCACCATGTCTTATATAAAATTCAAGAGTTTAGTGTATTTTTGATTAATTTTGATTAGATGAGATAATCTGTATATTTAAATTGACTGCAAATCAAGTGAATGTATTTTAAACAGTATAACATTTTAGGTTATAGGTAGAGAAGACCTTTATATCTGTTAAAGATAGAAGAAAGATTTAAGAACAAATTAAATGTAAGTAATTATTTCCGTAATATTCTAGACAAAACATTGAATTCTGTGATATTATAATGTAATCAATCACAGCCTAAAATTTCAGAAAGTGAGGCTTTCTTTTTTATTTTAATCTATCAATAGACAATGTGGTTGATTTTCATGTCCTTTTACCAATTCCTCTTTCTCCCCTCCCTCTCCCCCCTCCCCGCATCAATATCG
The DNA here is from genome assembly GCF_000696425.1 of Galeopterus variegatus. NCBI lineage: Eukaryota > Metazoa > Chordata > Mammalia > Dermoptera > Cynocephalidae > Galeopterus > Galeopterus variegatus. The sequence goes on from NW_007729862.1 coordinate 94,376, forward strand.
TATCTGTTCACTTGTCTTAACAAGTTCAAGGAATTGTTGTGATTGTTTTTATATATTTTTTCCCATCCCCCCTCCCCTTTATTTATTTTTATTAGTTCCTGCAAATAAGTGAGAACATGCAGCATTTCTCTTTCTGTGCCTGGCTTATTTCACTTAATATAATTTTCTCTATGTCCATCCATGTTGCTGCAAATGGTAGTATTTCATTTCTTTTATAGCAGAGTAGTATTCCCTTGTGTAGATATACCACATTTTCCTTATCCACACATCCAATGATGGGCATTTAGGCTGGTTCCAACTTGTGGCTGTTGTAAATAACACTGCAATGAATATGGGAGTGCAGGTATCTCTTCGACATGATGATTTCTATTCCTTTGGGTATATACCCAGCAGTGGAATAGCTGTTTTAAAGACAGCTGCAGATCCGCATCTTTTAGGCATTTGAGAATAAGAAAAAAAGCACAAACTGAATGTGAGTAGTTTAGTGGTTTGGGGGTTAAAAGAACCCTTTCATGGAGGAAAAAAAGTGCTACAAATAATAAGTAGTTTGAAAATAGACCTATTTAATTCATGTAATAGCTAATAAATTATACATGTATAATGAAAAATACAGAATAACATTGCTATAATCAGTGTAATTAAGTAGAGTAATATCAAAACTAATAGTGTTTATTTTAACATTTGAGGATGAAGAAACTGGTGGAAGTATTTGTGATTTTGAATAGGGCTTTCTAGAACTTTTAAAGGCTTTTGGGGATAATTTTTATTTTTGAAACTACAGAAGTAATACATGCTTACCATAAATACTGAAACAATAGAGAAAATATTAAGTGCTTGGTTCCTTTAGAGGTAGTCATTATTAATGGTTGTGTGTATTCTTCTGGGGGTTTTTAATATGCGTTTACAAACATGTATATTTCCACACATGCACGTTTTTTTCCTTCAGTTTTTAAAAACTTTATTGAAGTGTGATTGCACAATAAATTGTGCATATTTAAAATGCACAATTTGGTGAATTTGACATGTGTGTACCAATGAACCCTCACCATAATGAAGATAATGAACATACTCCCCACTCCCAAAAGCTTCTTTGTGTTTTTTGTAATCCATCCCTCCTCACTGTCGCCAGGCAACCACTACTAATCTTTTTGTTACTATGGATTAGTTTGACTTTTCTAGAATGTTATGTAAATAGAATCATATAATGTTTACTTTGTTTGTGTGGTTCATTCAGCATAAATATTTTGAGATTCATCCATGTTGTGTGTATATCCATAGTTCATTTTTTGTTGTTGAGTAGTATTCCATTGAATGGATATACTACAGTTTGTTTATCCATTCACTTGTTAATGGACATTTGGGCTGTTCCTTTGTCATTCAGTTTGGTTTCTCCTGTTTGCACCATTAATTCCCAGTATGTTCCTTCTTTGTCTTTTCACTAGTCTCATTTCTTCCTATGTAATGTTTTTCCCTTTAATTTTTCAATTCTATTCTTTCCCTCCGCTCTTTTCACAAATCCTTTTGCCTGCATTACCTTTACCAGCTTACTCCACCCTTCCGTAGGCATGGATATAGAGCCTGTCCATCAGCAAATGTGTGGTTGTAGGAAATGAGACTTCCCAGCCCTCTAAAGGAATACCTGTTATGGAATAGAAGGAGCTGAAAAACTCTGCCTCAGTGGCCTCTGAGTATTGTTGTATTTCCAAAAATCTTTCAAATGACTAGATACCACTGGTGATCATTTCTTTAAAAGAAATTCAGAGTCTCTATTAAGCCATGAGGGGGATCCAGCTTTACAATTGGTTCTGAATGTAATTTTATTTATATCAAAGTCATGATTTCTTTGGGATGTCACCATTAGGTCAGTTGGCTATAAGGACTGAATTTGGATCATACTTTTGGGTTCACTATAAAAGGTGCATTACGTGTCCAAACATAGCATAACTACATTTTTGCTGTTATTAAGAAAGTCAGTTTTGCTATCTTTTACAGGGGGTCGGGGAGGGATGTTTAAATACAAAATCTTTTCTATGATGTTCACTATAAGCCATCAAAGAAAAAGTCAGGTTGTTTGGCTCTGTCCATGGCCAGTAACAGGCATTAGAAAGCATTCTGTCAGTTAACCTTCCTCTGCGTGAATGAATGTGGCAGTCGACAGCAGATAAAATATGAGCTGCAAGTTTCTTTTACCCTACTCCGATAAACTATGCATTGTTTTGATTTGGCTTATTAATTGCATTATGGAGGATTTCTATATGGCTGTGATCCAGAATCCTGTACTTTTATTCTTCTGAGCTAAAGGTTGCATATAATTTAGCAAAAATTTCTAGAAGGATGTTTGCTTTCCTCATTTAATAAATGGTCTGTGAGCAGCAAATTCAGCCTATTTCTACTCTACCCAAGTAATTCAAAGGCCTTTGACAGGCATAGAAGTCATATGAGTAAGCCCTTTATGCAACAGCTTTGAGTTGATGAAACTCTTTAGGGAACTTGATTGCATAAATTTTATTTAAATAACCAGTTGTATATAGCTTAGACATGCTTTTTTCTATATGAGGTGCATCCTTAGTGTTCGAGATCACCTTAAATGTTCCTCATATCATTCGGAATATAACCCCAATGCTTAGAGTAGTGCTTCTCAAATTTTAAAGCATGTACAAGTCACCTGGGCATTTTAAAAAATGCTGATTGGTATTTGGTAAGTCTAGGGTGGGGCTTGATATTCTGCATTTCAAACAAGTTCTGAGACTGGTGCAAGGACCACACATAGAATAACAAAGCATTAGAACATAAATAGGCAAGGCTCTTTATCATCTCTGCCCTGCAGTTGCTTCTTTTACCACCTCATCTCTGCATGTCTTCACCCTGCTTCACCCTCTGACTTTTGTTTACACCTCAGATTCCCACCACATGGAATTTCGCATCTCAGAATGTGCCATGCACTCTCACTGGTCTGTGCTTTTACCCGTGCTCTACCCTCTGCCTGGGACACTCTTGATAATCCCTTGCTACTACTAGTCCTTCAACCCTTAACCACACATGTCACCTCCTCCACTAAGCCTTCCCTGACTCTCAGTCATGTGTTGATGGCTGGGAGCTGTTGCAGCATGATTGTACTTTTATGGAGGGACTTAACAGTGTAATATTGTTTGATTTGGAGTGTTTTTTAAAGAATGGCAAGTAGATTTACTTTGGCTATACAAGAGAGTCCATATTGAAGAGTAAAGTGGAGTGAGATAAATAATTGTACAGGTTAAGTATCCTTGATTCAAAAATCTGAAATCCAAAATGCTCCAAAATTTGAAACTTCTTGAGTGCTGACATGATGCTCAAAGGAAATAAATGCTCATTGGAGTATTTTGGATTTCAGATTTTCAGATTAGGGATGCTCAACCAGAACATATTCTGCAAATATTCCAAAATCTGAAAAAATCCAAAACCTGAAATGCTTCTGGTCCCAAGCATTTTGAAAAGGGATACTCAGCCTGTATAATTAAATTGATGTTAGTCAAAAATAGGTAGAAGGAGGAAGAAATAATTATTGACGGAAGATACTGAAGCCCTCACTACTGACTTTGGGAGTGATGTAATTTCAGTTATGTTGAAGGCTGAGGAAATATATTTTTGCAGGCCGGCCCGGTGGCGCACTCGGTAGAGTGTGGCACTTGAGAGCGTGGCGGCACTCCCGCCGAGGTTTCAGATCCCATATAGAGACCGGTCCGCTCACTGGTTGAGTGCGGTGCAGGTGCGACACCGAGGGTTGCGATCCCATTACCAGTCACGAAAAAAGACAAAAAAGGAAAAAAAAAAAAAAAGAAATATATTTTTGCTGTAGCTTCTAGAAAAGTTTAAAGGAAAGAAAATTGGAGGAAAGGAAGCTATCTGTCCTTAGTGCATGAATGTATGTTTCCTCCTGGGAGAGTAGACTCACAAGGAAGGCTAGATTAGCCTTACTGCTATAAAGTGCTGTGGTGGGCTCCTTGTGTGGATATTTAGTCTGTAGGATTGTAGCCTGAGGGTAGTTTTTTTTAAAAGCACCATTTTGGCTCCTGGCTTCTATATTTACTAATTTCTATGACCCTGAGCAAGTGGCTGAACCCTTGGAATATATTTCCTAACTATATGTGAATGTAATATTATTTGCCTGTTAAGGTTTTGAGACTATTAAAATGAGTTAATGGAAAAGATAAATAAATAAAATGAGTTAATGTATATAAGGTATGTAGTAGGATAATTCCCTCTTCTCCCCTGTAGAGTTATGTGGTCAAGCCTAATAAAAAATTGAGCTGCAATATTATTAAAAGACTTCATTTTGTTGTGGGCAGGTAGTTCAGAAGTCAGTGTCTACTTTATAAATTTATTTTAACAGGTCATCTGATATTTTTTTCTGTTATTAATTAGGTTGGCTTGGTCTTTAACAACTATTAGAAGATGAAAGAGATACTCACATTTTATAGTGATTGATTCTCAGTTTATGAGTTGAATGTCATACGTAGGCTATTTAATTGATATAATAAATTATAACTTGTGTAGACTTTAATGAATTGTATTACATAACAGGCATTTGCTAAATATCCACTGAGTGTCTGGTTATTATATGGAAGAAGAAGGAAAACCAGGCCTTTTATAATCTGAGAAAGCAGTATTATATATGTAAAACAACAATGGAGAGCAATGCTGTAAAGTTTATCAACAAATAATATACTGCAGCTCCTGAATTGGTCTTAAATGTCCTTGTGCTAATCATTTGTAAAAGCAAAAGTAATCCTGGTAGAAATATTTCTGTTGTGATTTTGATGGACTTTGTGATTTTTCTCATTACAAATTTCTACACAGATGAAGTTGCTAAGTGACATGAATTTTGTTACAAAAACCTCACTCTTAATACTTTCTTGATCCTGTTTCTGTGATGGATGCACAGTGCAAAATTGCATGGAATGTTCTTCCTGCACAGTTGAGCTATTAAGCAGAACTAATTCTTTATGGAATGACAACAAGGCATAAGAAAGGCATCTCTTGGATTAGGCAATATAAGGCAATCACTTGGCAAACGGCTGAAGGGGAAGTGGTCTTGGTAAAGACAAAGCAAGGCACTTTTTCTTTTCCCTTTGAATTCAAAGTAGCCACACAAGTTGAACAGCTTTGAAGCTGGTTAATGTGGCTTACTATGCATGTTTTTTCTGTACCGTTTCCTGCTTGTTTTTGCCGGCAGAGGGGCCAAGAATAATCACTTGATAAACGAATTAGCATGTCTCATACACTTCTGTGACCACACACTGTTGCTGGGAAGTCAGATAATTTGAGAAGAGGAGAATCCCAGCTGGGAATGTCTTTCAAAGTAAGATCAGTTTTTACTCCCAAACTAACAGGATTTTCTGTCGAGATTATGAGAGTACCATATGGAGACTGATAATTTTTTTAAAAATTTACACTCAAGATTAAGAAGCAGTTGGGAAAGATGTAAAGCAAAGTGAATAGTGGTTTATTTTCATTTTATCAGCTCTAGGGAGGAAGACAAGGAAAGTTTGTGGTAATTTTATGACAGTTTAGTGATTAAAAGAAACTTATTTCCCTGGATGTTTCTTATTGACAGCTTGCTATTTATTTTGCTTAGTTATGTGATTTTTCTTGTTCCTAATCTCTTCTTTAAACTCTTGTCAAGAGAGATTCTGCCTTTCACAGCATCACATTTCCGCATCTACTTCTGGTATTCTTTATGATCTGGTTCTGAGAAGCCGTTCTAATTGCCTGTCATTCTCTAGTTACTGCTGATCTCTTTAGGGTGGACACCATTAATCCAGCAGAACATACGCTAAGGGGTAGCTGAAGAGAACTGTACCTCAGCTGCAGATGAGGATGTTAGGAGAAGTTGTTGTGACCTCAACATTGTAAATCTTTATTCACCATAACTCTTTCCCCCTCTGCTTTAGGAGAGTAGAAATATCAGTGTGGCACAGATACACATGCAAAACAGTGCACCTTTATTATAGCACTCAGTAGTGCAGTTTAATCCTGAAGGAGCACTCAGATGTTCAGAAGTCCTAGTCAAACATGAATTCCAAAAGCCTGTATTCACTCTAGAAAATCCATTTCTCACTTGAGATTCCTGGGAGCAGACCAATTAGTTATAAGACCAAGTTCTAAATAATTTCAAGCCTGGCCTGATGGAATCTGTGTCAGGTTGAATATTGTGAGTCTCGCCAAGATGGGCTTAGAATGCCAGGAGGCCCGAGAACTGACATGCATCTGTAGTATATGCTGGTCAGCGCCCTGTGAGAGGTCTGCGCCAGAATTGCAACCATGTAGTGTGCTGCCAGCATCGAGAGGGAGGGTTGGACTGAGCAACTCAGGAAGGGCTGGTTTTTCGGGTGTGTGTGTGCACGCGCACATATGTGACATGTTTATCAGTAATGCCTACTGACTCCCAACTCTTCTAGCCTTTTGGCAGAGTTGTGACTGCTTTCCACCATTTCAATAGGTGCAGGAATAGGAGGGCTCTAGGTTTCTGAATTCTGTTCCTCAGGAACATAGATCCATTTATAATTATTAGGGTAAATATTTTTTGTGTACACGTTTCATGCATAGTGTTATAAAGATAACTTAAAGTTAGTTTCAGCATCTTATAGTCCTTCAGATTATTACTAGGTAAACATAGTACACATGTATACTCCAGATGGAGGTGGAGACTGAACTGAATGTATATGTACCCTAGGGCATATTTTGTGTGTTTTATCAGGTATCTGTTGAGTGCCTTTTGCATCTGTGGTTCTGTGCCAGAAATATAAAGATGAAAAGATAAGTACAGGACCAGTCATGTGGGTGGGAGCAGAAGGTAGAGCTGATGAATCAAATGGTAAAGCAAGCAGGATATTCTGAGATCCTGGGAGTATGAAAGCGGTCACTAGTTCTCCTTGGAACAATCAAGGCCAACTTCACGGAAGAGGTGAAGATGGCCTCCAGGAGTCAGCTTTTAAAATTTGTGTGTGCTGTCATCTTGCTTAATTTGTAATTATTCTGTAAGAGTGGTTAGAAAATTAAACAAAAGCCTTTCTGTTTTGTAAGGAAAATAGCTTTTTTTGAAATTTATTTTTTAATTTATGTACAATAAAAATCCCTTTTTTTTACTCTACAGTTCTGTGAGTTTTGACATATGTGTAGAGTTGTGTAACCCTCACCACAATCAGGATACAGAATAATTTCATCATCACAAAACATCCTCTCATGCTGCTCCATGTAGTCACACCCTCCCCAGCCCTAAATACTAGCAACCACTATAGTTTGCATTTTCCATAATGTCATATAAATGGAATGATATATTGTGTAGCCTTTTGGGTCTTACTTCTCAGCATAATGCAGTAATGCGTTTGAGATTTATCTGTGTTGTTGAGTGTATCAGTAGTTTGTCAGTTTGTTCCTTTTTGTTGCTGAGTAAAATTTTATTGTATGGATTTGACACATTTTATTAATTTACCACTTGAAGGACATTTGGGTTGTTTCCAGTTTGGGGTGATTATGAATAAAGATTCTGTAAACTTTCTTATATAGGTTTTTGTGTGGATATAAATTTTTATTCCTATTAAATATTTAGAGATGAGAATGCAGGGTCATCTGGTAAGTATATTTTTAACTTTTATAAGAAACTGTCAAATTATTTTCTTTCTTTCTTTCCTTCTTTTTTTTTGGTGGCTGGCCAGAGCAGGGATCAAACCCTGAACTTGGTATTATCAGAATCATACTCTAACCAACTGAGTTAACTGGCCAGCCCAAATTATTTTCCAAAGTGACTGTACCAATGTATGAGAGTTCTAGGTACTTCCTGTCCTCATCAGCACTTGGTATTGTCAGTGTTTTTTTTTTTTTGTCCTTTTTGAGACCGGCCGCACCGCGCTCAGCTAGTGAGCGCTGTGAGTGCACCGGTCATCCCTATATAGGATCCGAACCCGCGGCAGGAGCACTGCTGCGCTCCCAGCGCCGCACTCTCCGGAGTGCGCCACGGGCTCAGCCCTGTCAGTGTTTTTTATTTGAGCCATTCTGATAGGTGTGTAGTGATATCTTATTGTGGTTTTAATTTGCATTTCCCTATGACTGTGACTAATGAGGTGGAATATCTTTTCATGTGTTTAGTTGCCTCCATGTATCTTTTTTGGTAAAATATCTGTTCAGATACTTTGCCTACTTTTTATTGGGTTATTTGTTCTCTAATTATTGAGTTTTGAGAGTTATTTATACATTCTGGATACAGATCTTTTGTCAGATATATGATTTGCAAATTTTTTCTCCCAGTCTATGGCTTGTCTTTTTATTCTCTTAACAGTGGTTTTTTCTTTTCTTTTCTTTTTTTTTTTTTTTTATTTTGTCAATATACAATGTAGTTAGTTATTGTGTCCCATCACTGAAACCTCCCTCCCTCCTCCCTCTCCCCGCTCCCACCCAGGTGTGTCCCCTCCATTTTCTTGTTGTAA
>NW_007729862.1:103837-120084 GCF_000696425.1 Galeopterus variegatus
CATTGTGCATTCCCACCAACAATGTAAGAGAGTTCCTTTTTCTCCGCAGCCATGCCAGCATTTATCTTTCAGCGTCTTTTGGATTTTGGCCATCCTAACTGGGGTGAGATGGTATCTCAGTGTGGTTTTGATTTGCATTTCCCGGATGCCGAGTGATGTTGAGCATTTTTTCATATGACTGTTGGCCGTTTGTATGTCTTCTTTAGAGAAATGCCTGCTTAGCTCTTTTGCCCATTTTTTGATTGGGTTGCTTGTTTTTTTCTTAACAGTGGTTTTTTCAAGATAAATTTTTTATTCTGATGAAGTCCAATTTATCATTTTTTCTTCTATGCATTGAGCTTTTTTTGTTATATCTAAGAACTCTTTGCCTAACCTAAGAGTTCAATAATTTTTCTGTTATCTTCTAAATGTTTTATAGTTTTATGTTTCCCATTTAGATCTTTGACCTATTTTGAGTTAATTTTTGCATAAGGTATAAAGGTGAAGATTAATTTTTTATATATGAATGTTCAATTGCTTATGATTTATTGAAAAGACTATCCTTTCTATATTGAATTGTTTTTGCAACTTTGTAAAAATCAATTGACATATTTGTACTGATTTATTTCAGCACTCTCTCTTTTGTTTCATTGATCTATATGTCTATCCTTTTGCCAATACTATAATTCCTGATTACTGTAGCTTTATCATAATTCTTGAAATTATCATAAGTCTTAAAATCAGACAGTGTGAGTACTTGAAATTTGTTCTTCTTTCTCAAAATTGTTTTGTTATTCTAATTCCTTTGCCTTTCCATATAAATATTACAATGGGATGTAGCTTTTTATTCTACATATAAGGACAGGGATGGTCTGGATGTCTTTAATCTTCTACCATTTCTTTTTTCCATTTATTTTGTGCCCAACCTTCTTTACATCTACTGAATACTTAATATATTCATGCTAGATCCTGGATAAATAGTTCCCTGCTCTAAATTTGTCCAAGGTCCTTTAGACCGATGAAAATATAACTGTCCTCACCTTTTTTCACAGGCATTGTGTCTGCTGACTAATTTAGTCTCTAAGTCTCAGCACCTTTTGGTGCTTTTTGATACATATGTTTTTGTACACATGTGAATATGTTGTTGCATACTTGAGTGCTAGAACTCAAAAATACAAAATAATAAGGATGCTGAAAATATTTAATAAAATTTGGACTGATTTTAAGTCACTTACAGTCTCTTTCTATCACTACTGTCCCACTAAGCACATTGCCATTGTAACTAGTTGTGAGTTAATTTAATTTTGGTGGACACTTAATGATTAGATAGTTATGTATATAAAGCACTATGACTTTGAGGCCCATTGAAATCACTGTTAATTCCTTGCTCATGGGCTTCTCAGACATTTTAGGAGACAGGTGCTAAGTTAATGACACTTGTTCTTTTGTTGAGTATGCATTTGAAGGGGTGCCAAAAGGTGGAAAGGTGTGGGGAAAACACCAAATAGAGCTTACTATTTAACAGTTAAGCACAGGCCTTAGTAAGCTTACCACTGAAAATTATTTTATGTGGAGTTTTGAATGTATCATTGAGGATTAAGGTGATGTGTGCTGGGCCATTTTTTAAATGGCTACAATGGCTGTAGTTAAAGCAGTAATCTCTATTAGCTCCATAAATCCTATGATATGAAGTTAGAAGATGGATCGGGGCACACTGAACTGTGGCTCTGGGGAGGCTCTTTGGAACTGGAAACAATGGCAGTGATTGCTGAGAAGAACTCTACTGTTTTGTTTTTTGTTTTTATTTTTCATTTTCTAGACTAGTCAAATACAGTAGTGAGAAGAGGGGAAAGAGTAGACCTATATTTTCTGTACTCCATTCCAGCTTGTACTATAGTAACCCCAAATGGTGGGCATACCTATGTTCTCTGTCCCTGTTTCTCTCACTGGAAGTGATCTTGTTCAGCCAACACCCCAAATGCATCTCTCCACCACATCTCCCTCCTTCCCTCTCTCACTCCCTATCTTCCTCCTCCTCCTCTATATAAGCATGATTCAAGAGTCCTTATGACTGGTCTAATTTGAGAGTCAGCCACAAATTCTGACATAATACCCCACCTAAAATGGCACATTGTGGGGCCGGCCTGTGGCTCACTCGGGAGAGTGTGGTGCTGATAAACTGGCACATTGTTTTTGCACCAAACTCATGTGCACTACTTCTATTTAAGGTAAAATCCATTCCCAGGAGGCTCCTGGATCCTGCATATAAATATACTTGTGGCTCTTCTCCTTCTCTCCTCTCCATCCCACCCCCACCCCCCACAAGCAGAACTGAGGAATGGGGTGGGTGGTGTCACTCAGGAAGAACTAAAGTGACAGGAAAGATTGACATGAGGTTAGCTTGGCCTGAGTTCTAGATGCTACTTTTTAGGACAGGGAAGATATGAGTATGTTTATAGGCACTGACAAGAAACTGGTAATGAGGGAGTCATGCAAGAGAATGGGAATAATAAACAGAGTAAGGGCCTAGAGCACGTAGGCAGGGATGGGATTAAGAGTGCTAGGAGAGGGCCGGCCCGGTGGCGCACTGGAGAGTGCGCCGCTTGGGAGCGCGGCAGCGCTCCCGCTGAGGGTTCGGATCCCATGTGGAGCCCGGTTCCCGCTCACTGGCTGAGCGCGGTGTGGGCGCAACACCGAGGGTTGCGATCCCGTTACCGGTCAGTAAAAAAGACAAAAAGGAAAAAAAAAAAGAGTGCTAGGAGAGGGCCGGCCCGGTGGCGCACTGGAGAGTGCGCCGCTTGGGAGCGCGGCAGCGCTCCCGCTGAGGGTTCGGATCCCATGTGGAGCCCGGTTCCCGCTCACTGGCTGAGCGCGGTGTGGGCGCAACACCGAGGGTTGCGATCCCGTTACCGGTCAGTAAAAAAGACAAAAAGGAAAAAAAAAAAGAGTGCTAGGAGAAGAGCTGGCCAGTCAGCTCACTAGGGAGAACATGGTGCTGATAACACCAAGGTCAAGTGTTTGGAGCCCCACACAGCCAGCCACTAAAAAAAAAAAAAAAAAAGTGCCAGGAGAGGGTTAACCTTGGTTCAAGTTTGAATGGTTACTTCTTCCTCAGTTCCTCAGAACCAGGAGTGAAGGAAGAGAAGCTAGGTAAAGTAGGAGAGATTTTGATGTGGAAAGGAAAAAAATTGATGTTTATGTACAGTAAGATAACAGAAATTGCTAAAATATATTGAGTGCTTTTAATGTTATAGGCACTATGTTAAGTACTTTACATACATAACCTTAAGTAATTCATAATGACCCTCTTTAGAACCCTACTTTACAGAACAAAACATGTTTAGGAAGGTTTAGAAATTTGCTCAGGGTTATTCAGTAGTAAGTGATATAGCCAAAATTGTTACTATTCTCAGAAAGATAAGCGCTAAGTTTTCTATCATGAATAGGAGGGAGGTGGTGATGTGGTTCTTTGAGTTTATTCAGTAAACCTTTATTGAATGCCTGTTGTATGCAGTGCACTGTTCTGGCTCCTAGCAATATACAGACAAGTAAGACATGTTCTCTGAACTCAATTTACAGTCTAGGGTAAAAGTGGCTGTGGGTACATGAATAAATTGGGAGATTAGGTAATTCTTAAAGCTAGTTATTAATAAGAGATTAATAAGAGAATTGCTGAACAGCAGTGAGTAGCCTACCTGTCAGGAGGGGCTTGAAGAGCTTTGTGTCATACTCTTTCTAGCCAAATAAATTGAGCATGGGGTGGGGGGGCAGGGTCCCAAGTCTGGCATTTTGCAGAACAAGGCTGATGAAATATCAAAGCAGCAAAGAATTCTCAGGTGTTATTAAAGGTGTGTTTTAATATGAATACAGTAGGAACAGACCAGAAAATAATCTAGTCTATGGACAGTTTGCATGTAGGGCACATTTCTGAAAGTTCCTAGTTTCCCACCTTGTTACAAAGTTTCTAGCCTTCATTTTATTCATATTTACTTGGTTACATATTCTGATCTAAACATTTCCTTTGAAAAGCAAACATACACCGCATAGCACCTGGTTGTCAGAGTTGCCATAGATTCATGCAGGATAACATGTTCACTACAAGTCACTTATAGAATAGCTGTTATGTACAGTCAGCACTGTGTATCCATGGGTTCCACATCCGTGGATTCAACCATCCCAGATTGAAAATATTTGGAAAAAAAAACTGCATCTGTACTGAACGTGTAAAGACTTTTTTCCTCATCGTTATTCCCTAAACAATAGAGTATAACAACTATTTACAAAGCATTTACAATTTATTAGGTATTATAGGTAATCTAGAGATGATTAAAAATATATGGGAAGATGTGCATAGATTATATGCAACTATTACGCTATTTTATATCAAGGACTTGAGCATCCATGGATTTTGGTATCCACAGGAGGTCCTGGAACCAATCTCCTGAGGATACCAAGGGACAAATGTACTTAATACAGCTGTACAAAGGAGCTGACATCCAAGATATAGTGATAGTATCTGCCTCGTTGTTAGATTATTTTTTAAGCTGATGAAATTTGTTTTAGGGAAAAGTATGAATAGCTTCTTGCCTAATCTTAAGGACGTAAATTTTCAGCTTCTGCTTGAAACATGTTCCTTGGTTGGTTTTTACCTACTGATACCTTGATGCTTTGATTAAATGATGGGATAAGATCTTTCAGTTTTACTTCGTGTTCAGTTGCATGTCAGTCTTCAAATTTGAAGACTCAAAGTGAATCAGAGTTGATGGGGCATAAAGTTACAACTATGTTTTGATTAGTAAAGCCTGAAGTAGACAAATGCATGGTTGGTTTGAAAGACCAGTGTCATGGAAATAAACTTTAAGTTAATGTATATATAACTCAATGATGAACTCTGAAGTTGTGGACATTTAAGAGTTGGAGTTAGAAATCTCCCTGTGTTCTTGATGAGCTACTTATATAGGTTTCTCCAAAGCTACTGAATGGTGACTTAGAGGCGGTGAAAACAGCACAGAGGCGCTGGAATGTGGCTGCTGGCCACGTTCCCCTGCCATTTAGGATTCCCCAAGGAGGGGGTGTGGCAGTAGCAACTGTTCAGTCCTTTACCATCTTAGGCCTTGAGGTCCCCTGGCTGAACTGCAGCATTAAGACCACTGACTTAAACCCTGCATCAATACCCTGACTGACTTCATTATTTTCTACTCAGTAAAAGAATATTTTATATGCAATTCTAAAAAGAAAGTAATGTTTTTCTTACATTAGGGAATAGTCTGTCAACTTATTTTAAATTATTAGATGGCATGTCATTTCAGACGATGTATCCATAATTTTTAGTTGGTTTTAAAATCAACATGTATTCAGTATTTTATTCATTGCAACCTGTTAAAAGCATGACTGGTGTATTATTTTAATATATATTAAATTAATGTGCAAACTAAATGGCTTATTGGTTTAATTAATTACATATTTCTAATGTAGAATCATATGTATGTTGCTTTCTGATCAAATAAAACTTGGGAGAACATTTTCATCTTAGCATCTTTGATCTGGTTTTTTTCTGACTATAAATCATAGAAACAAATGATTAAGTAGACAGGTGAAGAAGAGGAAGTCACAAATAAAATAGGCACTTACATTTATTGTGTTTGCAAGGTTGTTTTTGAGGACAGCGCATGTTTCTTGAGACCTTGTTTTTTACCTATTTTATAGAGCTCTGGCCTCTTAACAGCACTGCTTTAATGACTTCTTATGGGGCTCTTGGTTTATGTTAGTGCTGACTGTGGAGGGAAGAAAGAGGTCAGGTTTCACAAGGAGGCTGTAGGCTTGTAAAATCATACCTAACTGGCAGAAACAAAGTCCACATTAGGAAGTAAGCTGAGGTTTTCATAAAGACGTGAGGTGTCCTGCCACTTAAAGAAGTGCAGAATTTTTTGATAATGATGAAAATGATTTGCGAACTAAAGTTTCAGGGAATTCTAACATTCATTGTGAATGGTATTTTCACTTACCTTAATGCCCTACTTAAAATCAAAATAGAAAAACAAATACTTGTTGAGGAACAAAGTTTACGACTGTCATGATATATTTCATCTTCGCATTCTTTTCTAAAGTTTCTAAGTTTTGATACTAAATTTTATATCATTTCTTTTTTAATTGAAAGTGGTTTTAATTCAGTTCTTTTTCTCAGACAGTGGAGTAGCAGTAGAAAATTTATGCAAACAAACTCTCCTTTTAATTCATGCCCCACAGAAACATATATAATTTTTTAAAAAATCACTAAATTTTCTTAATTATTTTTGTAGAAAAAAGGTAAATAAATAAAAAAAGAAAATAAAAATCACCGTATATAACCCTACCTCTAGAGAGCTGAACTTAACTCTCTATCTCCTTGTAATCCATTTCCCATTATTTCATCTTTGAAGTAATGGATTTCATTTTCTCCAAATAGTGTATCTATGCACCTTCAAAATGGGGAAATTATTTCTGCTTCTCTGCAATTTGATGTACTTTTGTGTAAAAACTACATAAGTTTGGCTTAGTAGAAAAAAATAGAAAAAATTTGAATCTTAGAATACCTCTCTGCTTTTGTTCAGGCTTTAAAGTTTATTTTTATTGCATAAGGGTCATTGGCATCCTTTGTTTGATGTTTTTTGAGTCATCATTCCGTATGGTATGTTCATGGCAAGACATCCTATTAAGATTATCACCACCTGCACCACTACTAGGAGTTTACTAGGTGCGAAGCAGTGCCTGAATGTGTACTTGCACTTTCATACTTTGTGTGTATATATGTACATGTGTATGTAATTCAGTGTTACTCTTACAATATAAGTGTTTTAAGTGTTATATATTGTTATTCTTACAATATAAGTGCTTAGAAAGTATTGTTATACACATTTTTCTGAGGGATACTGAGTCTTAGGGTTGGTAACTTCTGAAGAGGCTCTTGAGTGCAAAGCTATGATTCTAAGCCTGATCTAAGGATTTTAAGATCTGCACCTGCACTCTTACCCATAAGTCTAGGCTGCTGTGTGCTGCCTCTGTATACACCTAAATTATGCCCTGTGTTTACTGTATTTTATTCCTGGTTTTCTTTGAAGCAGCTTAGGCCAAGATGATGTTTAGTCTTTTTAAAAAAAACATTATTCTTTTTTTTTTTGTCTTTTTTCGTGTCCGGCAACGGATCACAACCCTCAGCGTCGCAACCGCACCGGACCGGGACCGGCAATGGGATCAGAACCCTCAGCGTCGCACCCGCACCTCGCTCAGCCAGCGAGCGGGAACCGCTCTGTATGTGGGAAAAAAAAACATTATTCTTTTTTTTTTTGTCTTTTTTCGTGTCCGGCAACGGATCACAACCCTCAGCGTCGCAACCGCACCAGACCGGGACCGGCAATGGGATCACAA
Organism: Galeopterus variegatus; assembly: GCF_000696425.1. Classification (NCBI taxonomy): domain Eukaryota; kingdom Metazoa; phylum Chordata; class Mammalia; order Dermoptera; family Cynocephalidae; genus Galeopterus; species Galeopterus variegatus. The sequence goes on from NW_007729862.1 coordinate 111,221, forward strand.
CCCTCAGCGTCGCACCCGCACCTCGCTCAGCCAGCGAGCGGGAACCGCTCTGTATGTGGGATCCGAACCCTCAGCGGGAGCGCTGCCGCGCTCCTAAGCGGCGCACTGTAGCAGTGCGCCACCGGGCCGGCCCAAAAAAAACATTATTCTTTACCTCAGTTTTCTAGCGCCTTTACTTCTGTCATCAAGAAATGAGAATAAATTAAAATTGGAAAGACAGTAAACACTCTTCTTCCCAAGCTCATTCTAGCAGAGCCTTGGAAGTAAGAAATGCTTTTCTCTTCTAATATTACATGTTATACAATGCTATTTTTATAGCCCGCTGTTATAAAAACTCAAGGATGTCTTTCTGTAAATCCTAATGACAACCTAACATCTGAGCCATGAGTTAAAAAATCAAGAAGAATAGATATTTGAAGTTGTTTATGTTATTAATCCCTTGCCTAATTTTACTTTCCTAGTCTTACTTAACATATTCACTTTTTTCTCATTCTGATCAAATGAGAGTCTGTGAAGGTTATTCACCAGCCCATCTGCTCTCTCCTCCTATGTTCTCTCTGGCATCGTAGTTTCCCCAGCCTTCCAGGTATACGGGCCAGACACCTCAGAACCATGTGGGTCCTTCCCTCTCCCTCCCTTGAACACCTCTTGGCCAAATCAGGTTGTTCTTTATACAGTGTCTTTTGTATGTGCCCTCCCTTGCACTCCTGTTATCTCTGCCGTCTTTCATTCACACCCACAGCAGATCTCTCTTCAGACTGGTGTCTCTACCGCAACGCTTGCCCTCATGAGCGCGGTCTCTCTCTCTCTCTCTGTACTTGACTTTTTTTTTTTTTTTCTCTTTGTCTTTTTCCGTGTCCGGCAACGGATCAGAGCAGAATTACTTAGAAGTAGAACCTGTTATTTTTGTCTTCCACAAAAGTTTTGGGGATCTCAAACTTTTACTGGCGAGAGAATTCATATAGGTTCTCTAGAAATTGATTGCCTGGATGGAGATCCCAGAGTCACCACTTACTAGCTGCAAAGCCCTGAGCAAGTTGCTTAGTCTCCCTGTGCCTCAGTTTCCTTAACTGAAAATTAGGATAATAATAGTTGTGTGAATTAATTAAGATAGAATATGTAATGTACCTAACGTAGTAACCTGGTAATAAAATGTATGTTAAGCTGTGTTATTTCTGTCATTACTGAATTGCTTGAATCCTCTGTTACATGCTTTCATAATACTCTCTACTTTTCCTTCCGAGCATTTGTCAGAGTTTGATATTATATATTTGCATAGTAGTTTAGTTAAATGTCTTTCTTCACCATTAGAGATCCCTTGGGAGTAGAGCCACCATTAGTTTTGTTCATCATTGGATCTTTGGCAATTAGAATGTACTAGGCAGTGAATAAATATTTGTTGAATGAATTAATGAATTTAGAAGAGATTACTTTAGTCTAAAGTTTCCTAAAATAAGTGTGATTAATACTCTTTTATATATTGGGAAGACAATCTGGCTCATTGTTTAATAAAGATTTTTATGATTTATAATGCTGTGATTGTAAAGATAGTGGATTGATATTTATATGTGATTCATGGAAATCAACTCCTCTGTGTCATAGTTATACTCTATATCTCTAATAGAAGAGATAGTGTTTTTATATAAAGTATTTAAGATGGACTGTTTAATACTATTGCATGCTTACCATATAAACAGTTTAGTTTTGGAGTAATTGGTTACACACTACCTTTTAAAAATTTATTTATCTATTTTATTTTGGGGTTTTTTTGCAAAAGCTAGCCAGCAAATTTGTTTGTTCAGACTGTATCCAGTCAAATATTATATATATCCAGTTAAAATTTTTTATTAGGCATAAAGAAAGATATTTGTTCCTTTTGCTGTATCTATGATATATGCATTCAGTTTTTCTAGTAATAGGCTAAGCAGTTTAAAGATTTAGAAGGAGGGTTGATAAGACACAATGCTTTTTGACAGAATTTACCATCGGAATCACATTTTTTGTTAGATTGTTCTTTTCTTGTTTTACAAGTAGTGGGTCGACCGATAGAAGCCTTTGAAATAATAAATGAAGGCTGCTTGTGAGTCAAGTACAGCCATATTAAACACTGGTATGTTTGTATAAGGAAACTGTGGTATATATACCATGGAATACTACTCCGCCATAAAAAAGAATGAAATACTCCCATTTGCAACAACATGGATGAACCTGGAGAAACTTATGTTGAGTGAAATAAGCAGAGCACAGAAGGATAAATACCACATGTGCTCACTCATATGTGGGAGCCAAGAGAGAAAGGAAGAATGGAAAGAAAGACCACAGTAGTGCAGAGAGAGGGAACATTCCTAGAGCTACAAAGTGGAGTGGAGGGTAGAGGAGGAAGGGGGAAGGGAGGCTGGGGGATAACTGGGTGGGGACAAGGGATACAAAAGTAATTTCTGGTAATTTGTATCTCATGAATATTCATAATAATAGTTTAAATACCCACTGGTATGTGTCTGGAGCATGGTTATGAGGGAAGTAGAGAGACAATGAAAGCAAAGAAACAAGTGAGAGGCTGTTAATGGTCCGGGTGAGAGATGTTGGGACAGGGACACAAGGGAATGGATTTGACATATGTAGGAGTTAGTCAGTGGGAACAGGTGATTGAATGAAGAGAATGCAGAAGGAGTCAATAGTCTCTAGCTCAGGTGAGTAACTGGATAGTGTGTGATAAAACTAAATTTGAGGTACAGGCTTGGGAGAAAGAAGATGATTTCATTTTGGACATGATTAGTTTGAAATGGAGATGTCCAGTAGGCAGTTAGAGTCACGAGTAGGAAGCTCTGAGATTGGTGATCTAAGCTGGAGATGTATTTCATGATGATCACTCTGGAGGATAACCCCACTGGCAGAGGAGACATCAGCTAAGAGGCTCCTGAAAAATTTCTGGGCGGGATATGATAAAGGCCTGAATCAAACAGAGGATGATCAGGGATGGTGAGAAGTCAGATGTGAGAGAGAGATGTGTGAGTTGAAACATGGATTTGGGTGCCTGATTCATTGTGGGGTAATGGAAGAAGAAATCATTCAAATAGACAGGCCTGGAGGAGCTTCTGCTTTATGAGGAAGAGTTAAACGAATTTAGATATTTCAGTCTGGAGAGGTACAGGCTGGGAAAGAATAAGGTAAAATCACCATTTGCAGTCTGCAAATTGAATATAGACTAGTTTATCGGTGACACTTCGAACTCACCCTCACACACCTGGAAAAGGTAAACATGGGATCCATAAGAGCAGCTGATACTTTAAAAAGCAGGCATCAAACTTATGGAAATTTAGGTCCTGATTCCTGAAAAAATGACTGTATTCAGTGTAACTTTAGTTAAATATAAAAAGACAAACTTACATTTTTATTGAGAAATCAGGTTCTGAATGTGAAGCTGATGTTTTGAAGGTGAATATAACCATCTATTTCCTAATTCTTCAGTAGATGAACAGCAGAGTGGGGGGGCCATAGGCTTGCTCCAGAATTAAAATGTTAGAAGGCAGACATCCTAGGAAGCAATTAGAGAAGCAATTAAAAAGAAAAATTCTATTGATTTTTATTGTTTAATGTTCTTGAATAGTGATTCTCAAACTCTTTAGTCTAACTTTTTATACTCTTAAAACTTGTTGAGGATACCAAAGAACTTTTATTTATGTAGCTTATATCTAATGATATTTAGTATTAGAAAATAAAATCAAGAAGTTTTTTGAAATTCAATTCATTTTTATCTTTTGTGTGTGTGTGTGTGTGTGTGACCGGTAAGGGGAACGCAACCCTTGGCTTGGTGTCGCCCCCACCGCGCTCAACCAGTGAGCACACCAGCCATCCCCATATAGGATCCGAACCCGCGGTGGGAGCGCTGCTCTCTCCCGAGTGCGCCACGGGGCCGGCCCAAATTCAATTCATTTTTAAATGAAAACATTGATCCATTACATATTAATATTGACACATTAATATAACTATTTTCCAAAGGAAAGAAAATTAGTGAGAGAAGTGGTATTGTTTCTACATTTGTGCAAATCTCTTTAGTTTGCAGCTGAATTCGCACACATATCTGCTTCTACATTCAGTCTCTTACGATATCACCCATCACTTCTGGAAAAGGCTGTACACTCAAGTGAAAAGAGTGAAAGAGGCAAATAAATGACAGTTATAAAAATGGTTATGACTTTGAGAATCCACTGATAACAGCAGTTTGAGCACTACTATTCTCAAAGCAGCAGAAGTTTTTGTTATATTATTTTTGAAGAGGAGTCTGGGGAGGGCAGAATAAGCCTACAAATATAACTGGGGTCCTTTCTTTGTGTCTTGGAAGATTTAGTAGAGGGAAGGGAAACCACAGTATTTCCTGGAGTCTGGGCTCCTTCAAAATGCAAAACCATGGACATTGATGACCACTTCCTGGAGGCCTGCCTAGAATGGTAAAGAAGAATTATCTCTAGGAGATATCAACACTTCAAGATTTATATTGGCTTTGGAAATACATGAGCCTAAAAATAGTTCTTGAATTTCTCTACCTTTTACTAATGAGACATACCATTTGTTCTCTTTCTCTCTCCTGTCTCATTCTGTTCCATCAATACTACCTTTATCTGATTCCAAGCACAGAGTGACATATCTGTGTCTAGTAAGAACCAAGTCTTTGTTTTCTTTAAAACATCTCTGGAATCTCTCCATTCTCACTGCCACCACCCAGTTCTGTCATTCCTGTTTAAACAGGCTGTTGGACTTTTGACCAAGAGACTTTCTTCAATCCATCCTGTGTAACACTGCTCCATTCATTTTTCCCAGACACTACTGTTATCATGACACTCCTTTGCTCAAAAATCTTCAGGAATGCCTTAATCTGTACTATGGTACAAATTCACTTGATCTCTACTCTCCTTCTGCTTTCCCCTGAGCCATTACTTTAAAATACTCCACAATAGTCTGGATGTTTCCTTGCAATCCTGTGAACACTTGCTACACTTTTCTTACCTCTGTGCTTGTCTTCATCTTAATTTTTTTGCCTGGAATGTTCTGTTTTTCCCCTTCCATCTTAACCTAGTGTATTCTTCAAAAGCCCATTCAAAACCAGTTCCTGTAAATGGTTTTTACCTGACCAGTTTGTCTTTATTTATTTCCCTCTCCTCTGATATATATAGTAGTTGAAATTTTTGCCACACAGTTGGTAATAAATACATACCATCACTGTTTATTTTTGTTTCAGTTATGTTCACTTTTTCTCTCCAAATAGATGGTAAGTTTCTTGAGAACCTGTTTAGAATTTAATTCTGGGAAAGTCCAGACTCCTTATGTTGAGCAACTGCCCAGTGGTTTTTCCACAATTATTCACTACTAAATTCTTTGTACTACTTAAGTTAGGTTGGTCTTATGTCTGAGCAGGAGTTCAAGTCTAATAAATAATACTCAGTATAATATTATTTCTAAGTGTAGTTGTCATGTACTCATTCTGAATTTGTCAAACTTTATCTTATAGCTCTTTCTGCATTTGAAATTCAGCCAATTTCCATGGAGGTCCATGAAGGTGGAGTTGCTAGATTTGCATGCAAGATTTCATCAAACCCTCCTGCAGTCATAACGTGGGAATTCAATCGGACAACTCTACCTATAACTATGGATAGGTAAATGTAACTTTTGTCTTGAAGGTGATACAGGCGTAATGAAGACTTTGTGTGAGACTCTGTAGGAAGAAAGACCATTTTGGAGCTCACTTTCATATAGGGTGGCAATAATTGATTTCTAAATACATTTCAAACTTAGGCACAGAATCAGATCATCAGACTGTGGCACAGGGGACATGGTTCCTGGTTCAGATCAGAAATCAATTAGATTATCCTGTTCCTTTGTTTCTCTCCTCAGCCGTCTGTTCCAACCTTAGGACCATCTGAGTATCTGGATTGCAGCCCAAGGTTTTTGGAGACTAAATTATGCCTTTACTGCTGGGAAGAGTAGTGCTGTGTATGTAAGGGTTTCCCATGCACTGGTAGCTACCTACTCCTACCTCTCTCTACCTTCTACTTCCCAGTTCCATCTTCATTACATATGCACATGCTTGCACACACACACATGCACATATGTAATGCTCTGAGGGTGGTTGGGGTTTATGGATCAAGAACCTGGTAATAACTCCAGAAAGTTTGATTACTGCCCTGCTCCTAAGTAGGCAAAGATAATTTGTTTAAAATGGTAGAACACTAAGATGGAAGTGCTTTTTAAAAACAAAAACAAAAACATATCCAGATATATCCAGATTTATCTTGGAATAATACATAGATTATTAATAGGTAAAAAACAGGAATTTGAAAAATATCATACTAAGCTCTGGGCTAGCTAAATCCGAGCTAGAATGTCAAATGAGACTGTGAAATTAGACTGATAGATTTCACAAACCATATCATGCAGAATTACTTGTTTTAGAGAGCTGTAGTGAACCAATTGAAAATAATAGAATTAAGCTAACATTTTAAAAGACCTCTAAAATATTGCTTCTAGCACTGTAAAAAGGTTGAGTGTATTAATTTCTGTCATAGAATATGTTAAATAAAACATACCTTTCTTCCCATAATAGGATAACTGCTCTACCAACAGGAGTATTGCAGATCTATGATGCTGGCCAAAGGGATGCGGGGAATTATCGTTGTGTTGCTGCCACTGTAGCCCACAGACGTAAAAGTATGGAGGCCTCTCTAACAGTGACTCCAGGTACCACACGGAAGTAGCGTTTCCCATTTTTATGACTTTTTATTGGCCTAGCTATTACTTTTTCACCTCCAGCTGTTACAGTATGCTATAAAGTAGTATTTTAATTTCACTTAAATTATTGTGATCTATTTGGAAAGTGGTCATTTTTATCTATTAAGCAGCTCTTCTTTCACAGGCTAACTTTTCTGTTATATCAGCTTTTTAAAGAAAGATTGAATATTTGTTTTATAAATATTACACTTTTGTTTTTAAAAGCACGAGATACAGAAAGTATGGAAAGGAGAATAACAATCATCTATTTCCACCACAATTGACCATTGTCAATAAAAATATATTTGTTTCTAGTCTGGTACTGTTTTGTTTGCTGTTTTAAGAAAAATTATAATTTTCATTTGTAAAAGTAATGCATGCTTGTTATAAAAAGTAATATTTATGAAAGTAAAAACTATAAATTTTTTATAGTAAACATTGTAAAAAAGTACAAAAATAAAAGTTTAAAAATATCATTGCCAATTCTGGTATGCAAAAGTCATTGTTAACCTTAAGTGCACATAATTTTATATATTTTGCTGTACATGAATATAACCAGAAGGGAAACTAGATAGATGAATATGAAGAAAGAAATACATATTTTATCAACATGGGATTATACATAGATACTAATTTTTATGTTAAAACCAATTTAAATTTAACTGAATGTAGTAGAAGAAAACTTGCACTAAAGACATTTTTGAACTTCACATGAATGTTTATTCTTCACAAACATTACTTCCTAAAAGACCCTTTATGATTATTTATTTATTTATTACATTATTAAATTTATTGTTAGCATATTCATTCTTACAAATCGTGATATTTCTTTATGCCCTTTACCTGACCTATCACTCCCCAAACTCCCTCCATTCTTCCCCTTCATCAAGAGGCTGAAGCATTATATTTTTCCTGCTTTGCTTTAATTTTAGGTGGTGTATATGAGCTTGATATGAAAGATAAGGACAAGAGCACTCTCTCACTTCTTCCCTTTTTTCCCACTGTCATGTAAATTTTAACGAGTTTATTGAAAGTTCTATTAATGTTTGAACCTCAATTAAAAGTGAATGATATGGGGAAAAGGCAGGCGCTGTGGGACCTGCAGCCCAGGTCAGTCCCCACCACTTAGAGAGGCCTGACAGCCACCAGGCCCACATGCCCCGAGACAGCTGCACCAGAAAAGGCAGGCGCCATGGGACCCCCAGCCCAGGCCAGTGCCTGCTGCCCAGAGATGCCTGAGAGCCACCAGGCCCACACACCCCAAGTCAGCTGTACCGGAAGAAGCAGGTGCCATGGGGCCCCTGACCCAGGCCAGTCCTTGCCGTGCAGAGAGGCCAGAGAGTGGCCAGGCCCACACGCCCTGAGTCAGCTGCACCAGAACAGGCAGGTGCCACATGACCCCCAGCCCAGGCTAGTTCCCACTGCCCAGAATTGGCAGTCCCTTCAGTATCCAGGCCAGACATCATGATGGAATGAGTGGACCATGATACCCCCTGCCACAATGACTAAACACCAAAGGAAAGATACCAGAAATATGAAAAACCAAGAAAGTACCTCATCACCAAAGGAAAATAATAACTCTCAACCTCTGAAGCCTATAGAACAAGAAATCCTTGAAATGACTGACAAGGAATTTAGAGCAACAATTCTAAGGAAACTAAATGAGATACAAGAAATCTCAGTTTGGCAACACAGTGGAATGAGAAAAAATATACAGGATCTAAAAGAAGAAATGTACAAAGAAATCAATGCCATGAAAAAGAATGTAGCAGAGCTTGTGGAGCTAAAGGATTGAATGAAAATAAAATACACAACAGAGAGTCTAACCAGATGGCTAGAACAAGCAGAAGAGAGAATTTCTAACCTTGAAGACAGGCTGTTTGAATTAACACAGGCAGACCAGAAAAAAGAAAACAATTTTTTAAATTGAAGAAAGTCTAAGATAGATAACAGACAACCTTAAGCACTCAAATATCTGAATCATGGGTATTCCAGAAGCGGAGGAAAAAAGAAATGGCATTGAAAACATATTCAATGAAGTAACAGCAGAAAACTTCCCAGGTATAAGGAAAGTCCCATATCTTCAGATTCAGGAGGCCCAC
>NW_007729862.1:120641-149602 GCF_000696425.1 Galeopterus variegatus
AAAAAAAAAAAAAAAAAAAAAAAAAGGTCCTCTCCGAGACATGTTATAATCAAAATGGCAAAACTCAAAGACAGAGAGAGAGAATCTTAAAAGCTGCAAGAGAGGAGCAGCAAGGCACCTATAAGGGAGCCCCAGACTAACACCACACTTTTCATCAGAAACCCTAAAAGCCAGAAAAGAATGGGATGACATATTCAAAATACTAAAGGACAAAAATTGCCAGCCAAGAATACTTTACCCAGCATGGCTCTCCGTCCAAAATGAAAGACAAATAGTATATTTCTCAGACAAACAAAAATTGCAGGAGTTCATTACCACACGACCAGCCTTACAAGAAATTCTCAAGGAAGTATTGAGTTTGATACCTGAAAAACAACTATCAGTGCCACGAATACTCAAGAAGGAGCAAAACCTACCAGTAAAACAAAATGCTAACAATAAAGAGAAAAAATAGTTTATCTACCACCCCAAGAAACTAACAAATACAGAAGACAACAGAAAATCAGGAAGAAAGGAACAAAAGATATTTGACATCTAAACAAAAATCAATAAAATGCTAGGAGTAAATCAATACCTTTCAATAATAACTCTAAACGTAAAGGGATTAAATTCTGCACTCAAAAGACACAGACTGACTGGATTAAAAAGATGGACCCAACAATATGCTGCCTTCAAGAGACTCACCTCACCTGTAAAGACACACATAGACTAAGAGTGAAAGGATGGAAAAAGATATACCATGCAAATAGAAATGAAAAACGAGCTGGAGTAGCTATTCTTATATCAGATAAAATACACTTTAAAGCAAAAACCATAAAAAGAGATAAAGATGGTCGATATATAATGATGAAAGGATCTATCCATCCAGAAGACATAACAATCATTAATATATATGCACCTAATGTCAGAGCAGCCAGATTTACAAAGCAAACACTATTATATCTAAAGAAAGAGATAGACACTAACACCATAATAGCAGTGGACCTGAACACCCAAGTCTCATCGTTGGACAGATCATCTAGGCAAAAAAATCAACAAAGAAACACAAGATCTAAACAATACTTTAGACTAGGTGGATTTGGCAGATATCTACAGAACATTCTATCCAACAACCTCAGAATATTCATTCTTCTCATCAGCACATGGAACATTCTCCAAGATAGACCACATGTTAGGTCACAAAGGAAGTCTTAACAAATTCAAAAAAATTGGAATTATTCCATGTATTTTTTCCAGTATATAATGATAAAAGGATCTGTCCATCAAAAAGACATAACAATCATAAATATATATGCACCCAATGTCGGAGCAGCCAGATTTATGAAGCAAACACTATTAGATCTAAAGAATGAGATAGACACTAATGCCATAGTAGTGGGGGACCTGAACACCCCACTCTCAACGTTGGACAGATCATCTAGGTAAAAAAATAGAGAAACACAAGACACAAGATCTGAACAACACTTTAGACCTATTGGACTTGTCAGATATCTACAGAACATTCCATCCAGCAACCTGATAATATTCATTCTTCTCCACAGCTCATGGAACATTCTCCAGGATAGACCATGTGTTAGGTCACAAAGCAAGTCTCAACAAATTCAAAAAAACTGGAATTATTCCATGTATTTTTTCAGATCACAATCGATTGAAATTAGAAATCAGTAACAAATGAAACTCTGGAGACTATATGAACACATGGAAATTAAACAACATTCTATTTGATGACCTATGGGTCCAAGAGGAAATTAAACAGGAAATCAAAAAGTTTCTTGTAAATAATGAAGATAATAACACATCATACCAAAACTTGTGGGATACTGCAAAAGCAGAACTAAGGGGGAAATTTATTGCATTAAGTGCTTACTTCAGAAGAATGGAAAGATGGCAAATAAACAACCTAACACTTCACCTTAACGATCTAGAAAAACAAGAACAATCCAAACCAAAAGTTAGTAGATGGAAGGAAATAATTAAGATCAGAGCAGAACTAAGTGAAATAGAAACATGAAAAACAATACAAAAGATCAATGAATCAAAAAGTTGGTTTTTTGAAAAAAATTCATAAAATTGACAAACCTTTAGCAAGGCTAAGAAGAGAGAAGACCCAAATAACAAAAATTAGGAATGAAAAGGTAATAGTATAAGTGATACCTCAGAAATACAAGGAATCATTAGAGACTACTATAAACAAATATATGTCAACAAATTTGAAAATCTGGAGGAAATGGATAAATTTCTGGACTCATACAAACTACCAAAACTGAGCCACGAAGATACAGAAAATCTGAACAGACTGATATCAGTAAAAGAGATTGAAGAAAAGCCCAGGACCGGACAGATTCACTGCAGAGTTCTACCAAACATTCAAAGAGGAATTGACACCAATTCTCTACAAACTATTCCAAAAGATTGAAACAGAGGCTATTCTCCCAAAGTCATTCTATGAGGCAAACATCACCCTGATACCAAAACCAGACACAGATACATAAAAATAGAAAACTACAGGTGAATATCCTTGATGAATATAGATGCAAAAATCCTTAATAAAATACTGGGTAGCAGAATACAGCAACACATATGCAAAATTATCCACCACGATCAAGTGGGATTCATCCCAGGGATGCAAGGTTGGTTCTACATATGCAAATCAATAAATGTGATGCACCACTTCAATAAAAGCAAAGACAAAAACCATATGATCTTCTCTATAGATGCTGAAAAAGCATTTGACAAAATTCAACATTCATTCATGATAAAGACTCTCTACAAGTTAGGTATAGTTGGAAAGTATTGCAACAAAATTAAAGCCACATATGATAAGCCCACTGCCAGTATCATCCTGAATGGATGAACAGGATCTAGACAAGGATGCACACTCTCACCATTCCTATTCAACATAGTGTTGGAAGTATTAGCCAGAGCAGTCAGAGACGAGAAGGAAATAAAGGGCATTCACATTGGAAAAGATGAAGTCAGATTGTCCCTGTTTGTGGATGGTATGATCCTATATATTGAACAGCCTAAAGTCTCTACAAAAAACTCTTAGGGTTAATAAACAATTTCAGCAAAGTTTCAGGATACAAAATCAACACACAAAAATCAGTAGCATTTCTACACTCCAACAGTGAACATGCAGAAAAAGAAGTCAAGAAAGCTAGCCCATTTACAATAGTCACCAAAAAAATAAAACACTTAGGAATAAAGTTAACTGAGGATGTGAAAAATCTCTATGAAGAGAACTACAAACTACTGTTGAGAGAAATTACAGAGGACACAAGAAGATGGAAAGATATCCCATGTTCTTGGATCGGAAGAATTAACATTGTGAAAATGTCCATATTACCCAAAGTGATCTGCAGATTCAATGTAATCCCCATCAAAATTCCAATGACATTTTTCTCAGAAATGGAAAAAGTTATCCAGACATTTATATGGAATAACAAAAGACCACACATAGCTAAAACAACCCTGAGCAAAAAAATTAAAGCTGGAGGCATAACACTACCTGACTTTAAACTATATTACAAGGGTATAATAAAGAAAACAGCATAGTACTGGCATAAAAACAGACACACAGATCAATGGAATAGAATAGAGAACCCAGAAATCAACCCATGCACCTACAGCCATCTGATCTTTGGCAAAGGCACCAAGTCGACACACTGGGGAAGAGACTGCCTCTTCAGCAAATGGTGCTGGGAAAACTGGATATTTATATGTAGGAGAATGAAACTAGACCTGTACATCTCACCATATACCAAAATCAACTCAAAATGGATTAAAGAATAAAATATACACCCCAAAGCAATAAAACTCCTTAAAGAAAACAGGGGAAGCATTCCTGGAAGTACAAATGGGTACAGACTTCATGAATATGACCCCAAAAGCACAGGCAACTAAAGGAATAATAAACGGAATTATATCAAACTAAAAAGGTTCTGCAGAGCAAAAGTGACTCAATAGAGTGAAAATACAACCAACAGAGGGGGAGAAAATATTTGCAGAATATACATCTGACAAAGGATTAATATCCAGAATATAAAAGGAACTCAAACAACTTACCAGCAAAAAACCAAATAACCCAATTAAAAAATGGACGAGGGAGCTGAATAAACATTTCTCAAAGGAAGATATATGAATGGCCAACAGACACATGAAAAAATACTCAACATCACTCAGCATCCGGGAAATGCGATTCAAAATCACTTGGAGATACCACCTCACTCCAGTCAGTATGGCTAATATCCAAAAGACAATGATAAATGCTGGAGAGGTTGCGGAGAAAAAGGGACACTCATACATTGTTGGTTGGACTGCAACATGGTGCAGCCTTTATGGAAAATGGTATGAAGGCTCCTCAAACAATTACAGATAGATCTACCATATGACCACATATTCCACTGCTGGGAATATAACATTAGGAATGGAAATCATCATGTTGAAGGGATACCTGTACTCCAGTGTTTATTGCAGCACTCTTTACGATAGCCAAGAGTTGGAACCAGCCCAAATGTCCATCATCAGATGAGTGGATAAGGAAACTGTGGTATATCTATGCAATGGAATTCTTCTCTGCTATAAAAAAGAATGAAAAACTATCATTTGCAACAACATGGATGGACTTAGAAAAAATTATATTAAGTGAAACAAGTCAGGCACAGAAAGCGAAATACCACGTTCTCACTTATTTGTGGGAGCTAAAACAAACACACAAATAAAGGGTGGGGGGGGGAAGAAGATACAACAATCACAAAAATTCCTTGAACTTTTTAAGACAAGTGAACAGATGGGGCGAGGGGAGAGAAGGAAGGGGGAAAGAGAAACTGGTAAAGGGTCACAAAAATCAACTACAATGTGTATTGAGAAGTTAAAATAAAATAAAATATTTTTAAAATGATATGGAATAACCTAAATGTCCATGAACTGAATGGATAAAGAAAATGTTTTCTATTCATACAATTAAATATTATTCAATTATTATTCAGTAAAAAGGAATGAAGTCCTGATACAAGCTGAACGTGGATGAACAACATGGATGAGCCTTGAAAACATCCATCTTTAAAGAGAAGAAGCCAGTTAGGGAAGAGTATATAATGTATGGATCCATTTATATGAAGTGTCTAGAATAGGCAAATCCAGTAGGACAGAGGAGAGAGGAGATTGGGGAGTGTCTGCTAATGGGTGTGGGATTTATTTTGGGGGTGATGAAAATGTTCTAAAATTAATTGTAATAGTTGCATGTCTCTGAAAATTCTATAAACGATTGAATTATACACTTCAAATGGGTGAGTTGTATGGTATGTGGGTTATAATAAAGTGTTGTTTTTTAAAAAAAGAAAAAAGTGAATGACTTAAGAATAGATGTTTTAACTCCTTTTATAAGTTATTTTTATATTCTATCTTTTCCTCCCCAAAGCTATAGAGTCTAAATCCTTCCACACACCAACTATTATAGCAGGTCCACAGAATATAACGACGTCTCTTCATCAGATTGTTGTTTTGGAATGTATGGCCACTGGAAATCCCAAACCAATCATTTCTTGGAGCCGTCTTGGTAAGTCTTCTCAGGAGAAAAAAAAAAAGCATTTTTCTTAAACTTTGTTCATTCTAATGAAACTGTTAAGTATTTCTTATATATATACAAAGCATGTGTTGGGCAATTGAATGACTTCTAACGTTTTTGGCATTTAAGCGTGTATAGAAAGGCTTTAATGTGGAGAATTTTATACTTCTTATGATTGATCACTTGAATAGTGGTCTTTTAACACAAATTTTAGATTATATATTACATTGTTTTAACTAAAGGATTCTCTTTGTAATAGATCACAAATCCATTGATGTCTTTAATACTCGGGTACTTGGAAATGGTAATCTCATGATATCTGATGTCAAGCTACAACATGCTGGAGTATATGTTTGTCGGGCCACTACCCCTGGCACACGCAACTTTACAGTTGCCATGGCAACTTTAACTGTACTAGGTATGTTTTCTTCTGCAATCAGTAGAATCTTACTTTTTAACATTTGCTGTTATATCTCATTCATAGCTTGCTTTTACATTTCTTGAATTTTGTAGCATTGATATGAAAATTGATATGAAGTATTGTAATCCAACAATAAGTTGTAGGAGAAAATCAAAACCCTTTGTTAAAATATAACTGTTGAATCATTTTGAAGTCACCATCCTGTTTGTGTGTGTACCATTATGTTCCTTCTTACTTAAGCTTCTCTTTTATCTCCTTCTCATCCATCCATGAATCCATATATCCATTCACCAATCTAAAATTTTAATCCATGATTGTATGCCTTCACAAATGGCCTTATATTGGGCTTAGTTAAGGATTGTAGGTAGTCATATTTTTAGTGTGTTTATACAGATGGTCTCAATAGGGGAAACATGGAGGAATTAGACACTGTGCAGTGCAGAGAAAAGGCATCTTGGACAGGCGTATGGGGATGTAGATGGGAGGCTCAGAATGTAAGACATCTTCAGAAATGGTACTTGTTTCATTTGCTGTACTCTTCCTTGACTGTTTATGTCATTCCTTTTGGGACCAAAGAAATATTCTCTTTTTTCTTTAAAAATAGCTCCTCCTTCATTTGTCGAATGGCCAGAAAGTTTAACGAGGCCTCGAGCTGGCACTGCTCGATTTGTATGTCAGGCAGAAGGAATCCCCTCACCCAAAATGTCATGGTTGAAAAATGGAAGGAAGATACATTCCAATGGTAGAATTAAAATGTACAACAGGTGGGATATGTTGCTTTGCTACTATTTTATATGATATATGGCTTCCAGTAATTTTTATGTGAAATACATATAATAATATCAAATACCTAAACTGTCTTGATAGCTAAAACTAAACTAAATAAGAAATTAATTTAAAATTTATAACATTAGCTTGCCAAAGATCCTTTTGTATTATATGTACGTGGATCATGAAAGTGGTAGATTATAATGAAATGAATGTTGAACAGCTCCCCAGACCTGGGTTCCCTGGTAAGCCACTAGCTAAGTTATCGCAAGCAAGCATTTTCACTCTTTGGGGTCTCGGGTCCTTCTTCTGTAAAATGAGAAAATTAGAAGGAAATAATTTAATCTCTAAAAAGTCCTCCACAGTTCAAACTTAATGATTTTAAGAATTCATCTTTATACTGATAAAGTATAATAAACTATTAGTATAAAGAAGAATTCTTGTAACATTCTCATACATGTTAAACAAAATTTAAAAAATTTTTGTTGACCTGAATTTTACGTATACATTGTAATATTATATAAATTAGATGCTATTACAGAGTATTGTGCTTTCATAATAAAAGCCAAATTTTTAAAAAGAGATTAAGTTGTTACCTAAAGCCAACAGGATTTGAATATCACAAATACTTATGTAGACTCAGAATAAATAAGAATAATCTTAAGTAATTGATATAGAATATTTTTCAGCAGGGTGATTATATAGTTTTTTGTTCTCAGTAACTTTTGTCATTTAAAATAAGAGTACATTTATCATAGCTAAACTTTACTTTTACATCATTCTTAGAATTTTTCATGGAAATAATTTTTCTCTTTTCTCAGTAAATTGGTGATTAATCAGATTATTCCTGAAGATGATGCTATTTATCAGTGCATGGCTGAGAATAGCCAAGGATCTATTTTATCTAGAGCCAGACTGACGGTAGTCATGTCAGAAGACAGACCCAGTGCTCCCTATAATGTGCATGCTGAAACCATGTCAAGTTCAGCCATCCTTTTAGCTTGGGAGAGGCCACTTTATAATTCAGACAAAGTCATTGCTTATTCTGTGCACTACATGAAAGCAGAAGGTAAGCAATTTGAGGATTGTTTATTTTTAAGTGCTGCTTGCTATAGAGGACTTATTTTCAGTACGATACCTTGCATAATCCACAAAGTATTTTTGAAATTCTACAGCATTTATCTCTTTGATAAAAATAATCTATCACCTGTGTATCTATTTCTTTTTTCTAAATTTTATATGGTTGAGTATTTTGTATATATAAGTATAGCTTAAGACTTTACTGTTTAGGAAGAAGTAGCAGTTAATGCAAAGCATCTCTGCCTGTTAAAAATTACGAAGTGTTATACTTATGACTTTGATTCCAGCCAAGGTATAAATTCCTTAACTGAGACTTAATATACTAATTTAAATGTGTTAGATAGGAACAGTGGTATGACTGTTTAGTAAAATAATATAGTAAACTGTAGACACTATAGCATATTATTGTTAAGGGGGAAAGTAAACATTATTAAATTCCCCATATATTTGATTTTGGATATTTCGAATGTTTTCTGAAATTATGTAGAACTCTGAAAATTGAATAGGATACTCCTTATTGATATCCTTTATTTATATAAAAGTACAAATCAAGTATGTTTTAAAATTTTTATTCAGAATTAATCAGTCCTATTTGGGGGGGATCTTTTTTTTATATACTTATATTTTACTTTTGGCAAAAATCTTAGAGGAAAAAGAAAAGCTATGTCAATCCTAGAGATTTCTCTATTGATTTTTTTCACAGAAACTTCTATACACAAACAGCCTGCAATATACATTAAAAATAAATTCAAATACCCAAAGAATGGTGATATAATAAAACTGTCTATAGAAACAGGTGGTTTGTTGTTGCTGCTGCTGTTTGTTTTTTGTACTTTGAAGTAGTGTTTTGAAAAGGAATATTTTGAATGTAAATCAGGGGTCATGGTAGCAAGAAGAATGAAAGTCTGATAACTGAGCATGTTGGAGTATGTTAATTCCCTTTTTAGTGATTTACGAAGGTAAAAGGAAGGCTGGTTTTGGTGGAGGCCACTCTTGTTCGCTATTATGGTTGTTTCATTAGAGCCTCCACATGCAGCTCAGTGGTCTATTCAGGGATGGAACAAGGCTTTTTAATTTAAACTCAAGGACCTTGTTTGGTAGGTCAGAAATCGTACTATGCAGTTCCTAATTAACGAGCCATTAGCCAGTCTGTTGTGAAATGCCTGTAATCTTGTCTAATTAAAATGCTATCAAGTTAATTCAGAAATGTGGGAAAACTTAATGCTGGAATTTGCCTTCTGTTTTGTTTATAAATCCAGTGTGGGGAGAAGGGACTCCATCCTTAGAGAGTTTTGATTAAGTTGACATGCATTTACTGTGAATTGTTAGCTAAGCACAGTAGCTGCCAGTGCCCTTGTTCCACTTTATAGGTTTGCTTTGTGGGAATTAAATCCCACAGAGACAAATCCTCTTCTATACCTTGCCATGCATGTTTTATTAAGAATTGCTGAGAATTTTTTTTCACTTTTAAAAAATAAAAGCTTACTGTGGGACAAAGCATTTTGAAACACATTCTATGCCTCCTAGTTCTTTTGCTTTCAGTATAAATAAAAGAACAACTTGTGTCCATCAAGTTTAATAGAATCTCTAGGGGCAAAATAAGATCTTTTGCAGGACAACTTTTGGATTGGTTTGTTTTTATAAAGAGTAGCATCATTATATTCCCTACTGTCTCTTCATTATGTTTAAAGAAAAGAAACCTGAGTTTAAGCAAGTAAAATTTACAATGTTATGAATTACAGTATTCTGCTGTCTTAAGCTGTATTATACTGTACATTGTTTCTGCTGTGAGTTTTGACTAGATGGTAAATGAAGTTTGGAAAAAATTAATTCTTTTCAGTTTGATTTATTCAGGAAAAATACAGATTAGTAATGTGTAGTAAGACATGGTTTCTTTTAGAAAATAAAGACCTTCCTGGTCACTTTTTGAAAAAGGTTACAAAAGATAACAGAGATTAGACCCAAGGACCAGCGTTTCACCATAAGGGAGAATAGTCTCGTTAATTTTATTTTGAACATTTGTAATTTTTAAACACGAATTCTTTAATCTAGGTTTAAATAATGAAGAGTATCAAGTAGTCATCGGAAATGACACAACTCATTATATTATTGATGACTTAGAACCTGCCAGCAATTATACTTTCTACATCGTGGCATACATGCCAATGGGAGCCAGCCAGATGTCTGACCATGTGACTCAGAATACTTTAGAGGATGGTAAGGAAACATGATTTTAGATCATTGAAGCATGAACATACTTATGTTTAATCAATTTCAGTGAATATATGTGTCTTAAATTAGAGAAAATACCCCCTTTTGGTTGAAAAAAAAAAACATGTTAAACAGCAAGCCAATTTGCCATTTTAAATCTGACTCTTGCTTTTTTCCAGCAACATGATAAGGATAAGGAGCACTGTTATTTATAATTCATAGTATAGTTTTAATAATAAAATTCTTATATTGTCATTATATTTCTTCAGAGTTTCCTAGTGTAAGTTGTAAATGCATTGCAATTTTTTTTTAACTGAATAGAACAAAATGTGAGCTTTTCTAGGCATAAGTAAATATGATGACTGTTACATATTGGGTGTATATAGTGACGAGGGTCAAAGCCTTCTGAAATCGGGAGTGCAGAGCATTTAGTAACTGTCAGTTAAAAAAATTCTTAGATAATCAGTAGCACTTAGTTTATTGTTAGGAACAATATGCTTATTCCCCTTAAGGAGGAAAATGTTACTTGTTCAGTTTGTTACGTGACCCTGGGTTGCTATTTGAGTTGTAGCTCTTTTGAGGGAAGTCAGGCCTCCATGTATTCTTATAATGGTGGGAAATTCCATCCATTAGAATAGACCTGTAAAACTGATTCTTCTCTTTTGACTCTTCATATCCTGTTGTAAAAGAAGGGAACTCTCTCACCAGGGCTCTAGAAGGCCCATTTTTGTACCCTGTAGTATGAAAGGGAATTATTTAACATATGCTTAATTATATTATTCTCCCTTTACAAATATTTTCTTATCCGCAGGAAATGATCCACTCTTAGTTTTCAAAACATTTTTATATAAATAATTCCCAAATCTATTTTTTTTGTTCATTTGGTCTCAGATCTCTTACTTATATCTTTATAATGCCACTTATTTAGGTGTTTATAAATTCAAGGCTTGAATAAATGAAACATTTTCACTTATCTGGATACTGAATTCCAAATTTTAGTTTTCATTGAGGAGTCTATCCCACTTTAGAGTCAGGCGCAGTTACCTGTGACATCTCTATCTGACGTCTCTAGTTATCTCATTACAGTTAACAACTTCTGTAATGCGTGCCTAACGTGAAACACAAACCGATTTTTTCTTTCTTTCTTTTTGGTGTTTGAGGGATATTCCTCCTCTAGATCCTTAAAGAAAATGAATCTAAGCATAGCTAGCTGCCTGTTAAAGAGTGCCATTTTCTCCTTTAAGCCTTTACTTACTCTGCAACTTTTTGTTTAATGAAGTTTGGTTTTTTTTTGGATAGCATGCAAACTTTCTGGCACTGCTTTTCAAATTTCTGCATGAATCTCTCACCATTTCCCAAGCCTACACTTTTCAAACTGAGATGCGTGGGTCTCTTGGGTACACAGCAGTGTGCCACAGATATAAGTAACACTTACAGAGTGCTTACCACTGCCTGTTCCCAAAATCTTATCTCCATCATCTCACTTAATCCCCACAGAACCCTGTGATAGAGAAACTATTACTGTAGAAGAGGCAGTAGAATATAGAGGATAAAAATGTGAGCTATGCTGGTCTGTCTGGGTCTGCTCCTTCACTTACTAGCTGTGTGACTTGGGCAAGTGATTTAACCCTTTTGTATCTCAGTTTCCTCACCTACAAAGTGGAAATGATAATGGTACTTCCTTTATTGGGTCTCTGTGAGAATTAATGAGTTCATACACATGAAGGACTCAGAGGTGCTTAATAAATTGATTTTTTCATTTTCTACCTATTCTTTCATTCAACAAATATTTATTGAATACTTTTTATATTCAATATTATTCAATATTTAGTAAGCAAAACACACAAAAAAATTGTCCCTGACCTCATGGAGCTCTTACTTTCTAGTGGGAGGGGACAGAGTAACAATAAACAAGACAAACAGTAAATTATATACTGTGTTAGATAGTGACAGGTGTTGAGAAGGGAAGAAAAGGGAAGGAGGACATGAAATGTTGGGAGATTTGAGATTTCAGACTCACCATCAGCTCACTAAGTAAGTAGCCTTTGAATGAAGACCTGAGGAAATGAAAATGAGGGAGCTGGTGAGGCAGGTGACTGGGAGAGGTGCATCGGAGGCAGAGAAGATGGACCCTGCAAAGGGCCTGCAGCTCAAGCATGGCTGGAGTGGGGGAGCAAGAGGAAAGCAAAGGGGAAAGTAGATGAGGCAAAGAAGTTAATGGGGAGCTGAGCATGAAAGTAGGTAGGCTTTGTATGAAGCCATAATGAGGACTTTGGCTTTTACTTTGAAATGGGAACTCTTTTGAGAAGAGTGATCTGACTTGCATTTGAACAGGAGAATGTGTTGAAAATAGATGAAAGGGAGAAGGACAGAAGCAGAGAAATCTGTCAGGAGGCTATTGCAGCAATCCAGGCTAAATAGGCCATAGTAGCATGGACCGAGGGTGACAGTGGAAGTTGTAGAGCAGCCACAGGTTCATGTGGAGTGTGTGTGGAAGAGTCAAGGGTGACAGCAAGGTTTTTTGTTTGAACAGTTGGACAAATGTTTGCCATTAACTGAGGTGGGAAAGACTATGGGAGGAGCTATTATTATTCCCATTTTGTGTTTGAAGAAACCTAGACACAGAGAAGATAATTTGGCCAAGACCACACAAAGGAGTAAGTGATAGAACAAGGATTCAAACACACAGAGGCTCGCTCTAGAACACAAGCCTTAACTCTTAGTACTAGACTGCCTACCACTCTCCTTGACTCGTTTTCCTAGAATGTCAATTTTATTCAGATTATTGGAGGAAAAACTGTTTTCATATTGAACACTATATGTTATCACTGGGAATACAAAATTCACATTAATTTTTAAGATGCAACTCTTACACTTCAAAAAATTATTTACCAGGTTATAACCCTGTGGTCCTGGGCTTTCCCACCCTTGTGTAATTCACTCTCCCTTGCTTCAAAGGCATTTTGGTAGAATTATTTAAGAAGTATTCTCATATTTTGTGTGAGTGTTAAATATTCTCATGTTCATCCCAGACAACAGCAAAACAGTCACAACAATGGTGAAAACCTTACTTTGGTTTTTTACACTTGGTCCTCCCTCATCATTTTTCCTTCTTTTTTCTGGTTTATACTCTGCTTCACCCAAAACTTCCGTTAGGGCTGAAAGTATTTCTTTATTAAGTTTTGCTATTAAGGTAATTCAGTAAATACTGGTCTGCTAAGTGGCAATTTGATTTGAAATATTTACAAAGAACCTGTTTCCTTGTATAACTAGTTCCCCTGAGACCTCCTGAAATTAGTTTGACAAGTCGAAGTCCCACCGATATTCTCATCTCCTGGCTACCAATCCCAGCTAAGTATCGGAGGGGCCACGTGGTGCTATATCGCCTGTCCTTCCGCCTAAGCACTGAGAATTCCATCCAAGTTCTGGAGCTCCCGGGGACCACGCATGAGTACCTGCTGGAAGGCCTGAAACCTGACAATGTCTACCTGGTCCGGATTACTGCTGCCACCAGAGTGGGGCTGGGAGAGTCATCAGTATGGACTTCACATAGGACACCCAAAGCTACAAGTGTGAAAGGTAAATTTCCGAAGACTGTTGAGGAAGAATAATATCATATTCTTACTTTTGAATCAAATTTTTCTCTTCTAAGTTATTTTATATTTTTAAATTTTATTTTATGGATAAAGATCACGGACTTAATTGAAAAAAATTAAACTTTTTATTTAGTAGTCTCTTTTTGCATAGAGCTCATTAGTGTGTAAAACTTGTGGTTACACTATTAGTTTGCATAGCAAATCCTTCAGGGACAGATCAGTTCAAATCAAACTGCATTACCAAAAGTAGTATATTAGTAGAGATCTAATTAGTATTATTGCTGTATATTTTTTAAATCACCAGTTTGGTAGAAAGACCACAGACTGGGAAATTCTAGACCCTTATCTTTTACTAATGTGGAATGTAACATGACTGATTTTATTGTTAACTGACTAATTACAATGCCCACTCTATCACAGAGGAGTATTGGATGGTCAAAATTAGAAAGTACTTATTGAGTCTTTGAAAAAAGTTTAAATATGCAAATATAGATATTATTTTGTTATTTATATATCTTAATCTTTTTAGGCAGTTGTTTTATATTTTTAATTCTATTTCAAAGTTTAATATCATCATGAAATTTTGAAAGTTAAGATAAAGTATAATCATTGGAATTGAACTTTTTTGTAACTGTGGCTTAAAACTGAGAGTTCTACTATCCTGTTCCTTCATGTGGATTATGGGTTGTTTACGCATCCACATTTTTCTAGCCCCTAAGTCTCCAGAGTTACATTTGGAGCCTCTGAACTGCACCACCATTTCTGTGAAGTGGCAGCAAGATGCTGAGGACACAGCAACCATTCAGGGCTACAAGCTGTACTATAAAGAAGAAGGGCAGCAGGAGAACGGACCCATTTTATTAGACACCAGTGACCTTCTCTATACTCTCAGTGGTTTAGGTGAGTGAGCCTGTGCTTTGCTTTTCCTTTTTTTTTTCCTTCTTCTCTGATCATTTGAGAAAACAAGTTATTACATATAAGGCAGGAGAACTGACTTTATGGTACAAAGAAAAGAATTGATTTTACTGTGCCTCTGTGTATATCCTTCTGCTTAAGTGACTGGTCTTTCACTCACTGCTGTGAGTAATCTGGCAAAATGCAGCCATGGTCTCTTTCTATCTTTCCCCCAGCTTTTCTTTTTAGAGTTCACTTCTGGTAGAGGTAGATCCTGATCAATTTTTTTTTTTTTTTTTTTTTTTTCCGTGTCCGGCAACGGAACGCAACCCTCAGTGTTGCCCCCGTACCGGACCGGGGACCGGCAACGGGATCGCAACCCTCGGTGTTGCCCCCGTGCCTCGCTCAGCCAGTGAGCGGGAACCGGTCTGTATGTGGGATCCGAACCCTTGGGCGGGAGCGCCGCCGTGCTTCCCAAGCGGCGCACTATCCAGTGAGCCACCGGGCTGGCCCGTGTGTACTTTATTTTATGCATCTAAAAACATTCTTCTGAAAAGGGGTTCATAGGCTGCTTTAAAACCACACTCCAACATACTTCATATATGTGTATGGTGACAGCAGACTGCAGGGGTCTAAGGGGAGAAAAAAATAAGGCCCACACTAGAGAAATGGCCTGAGATGAGTTCAGCAGACCCCAGAGAGACCGGCTGGTTACACGCTTTGCATCTTTGAGAAGGAGCAGCCTTTCCTGTGTTTAGCAAGAGGACCGGCCTCACACCTAAGCGTGCCGCCCCTACTTTCTGCCAGCCCAGACACTCAACTCCAGGAAAAGCCTCTGGAACAATGAATCCCAGCGCCCCAGGTTGCTCACAAAATCTCAAGCACCACATAGGGTTTGGTCTCAGCAAGAACTTGGGGGGCAAACGTGAGCTTGAATCCAACTACACAGTCTCCCTTCAGCTTTTGCCCAGTTCAGCATCTGAGAAAACCAGAGAGAACTGACACCATCTTTAACCTCAACCTGCACCAGAAAATGAGCCGTAAACAAAAGTCAAGGAGTTTCATGGTATAAACACATTTAGTAAAAAGTAATGAAATTTATATCCAAAATGAATACATGAGTATCAACAGATATATACTCATCGAAGTGTAAACTGCACACTTAATATTGGCTTGAGAGTAGATTTTCACCCTTAAATGTAAAACAGTCACTTTAATTATGGTTACCAACCAAATACCTACTGAATTGTTATAGCACCTTCTGCACTTATTAGAATTTTACAGAGCACTCTGGCTTTTCCTTTCACAGACTGCCCTTTGGAGGTGAGCGAAGGTTACAGGTACAGTGGTCCCATCAGGGCCTTCCGCCTTTCCTTCTCTGGTCTCCTAGTAGCACAAGCTGTGAGAGCAGCATTAGACAGAGTCCCCGCATAGTAAGAAGCAGCAGTGGGAATCTATTTTCAGATGCAGGAACACAACTCCATCCTGAGGTTCTTTGTCATAGTTTTCCAGATGGTATTATGCTTATAATCTTGTTATGTTGGCTTTTAATTTAATCTGCATTCAGTTAATAAGTTTCACTATTGATCTTGTCACACAGCTTTATAAATAATGAGAAGTTACGTATGTTCCAGGTTGACCTTCCTTAAACCATTGATACTGAGATGACATTAGCCCAGCCTACTGTCACCAATGTCAGCAATGTTTATTTCTAGCTGTGGCTTTTCAGTGTGTACTCCCTTTCCATGTGCAGATCATTGATTCGAGAAAATT
The DNA here is from genome assembly GCF_000696425.1 of Galeopterus variegatus. Taxonomy (NCBI): domain Eukaryota; kingdom Metazoa; phylum Chordata; class Mammalia; order Dermoptera; family Cynocephalidae; genus Galeopterus; species Galeopterus variegatus. The sequence goes on from NW_007729862.1 coordinate 136,951, forward strand.
GTAGTCAGTACCAAGTAAGAAACAGAATTTGGGATAATTGTTGATGAAGAATCATAGATCAAACTCAGTACTTCCAATTTCCTCACTGTTAAGGAAACATAAATATGTAGAAGATACCTAAAAAATGTGTTCCTTGAGTGCTGTTCTTGAAAATATACAGGTAGCTTATTCTAAACAGATGAATAATTTATTAGAAAAAAAATAAAACAGTGTTCTGTGAAAAGTTATTAAATCTTTGGCAATAATAAAAAGCAAATTTTTAATTTAAAAATTTTTCTACAGATGCAAATATATGTATGTGTATATACATACACACACACACACATACACATAGAGAGAGAGGAAGACTTATTCACCTTTGAGCTTTTTAATAATCTCTGAATAATAGTCAGCTTCAAAACTCGAAACCTTAACAATTAAAAAACTGTGAACCTTTATTTCCTCCTATGTTTTTTAAAAATAAATCTCATATATTACTGCCTTGGTTATGTTGTAAAATCCATTGTGTATGCTATTTGAGGTAATTCCATTTAAAAATCACTTTTTAAATGTATAAACTAGGAAATATTTTGTTGATATACCAAATCTATTCAAATGGCTCTATGTTTCCTGACTATCGAATTAGAGTGAGTGTTTGGACTTATTGCAGTTCGAGATAACAGAGGCCTCTGTTGCACCTGGAGGTCCTTTCTTGTTAGCAGGTTCTGCACTCCTAGAGCTGCCAAGTCACAGTCTGGATGGCTGACTAGCAGGGAGGCAGTTGTGTGGACGCAGGCACTGTACAGTTGAATAAATCACCTCTAAGGTGCCTTTTAATCTTGAGACCCCTAGGGTCTAGTCTAGCTTTTATAGAAAGTCAGTGTTGGGTCCTGGCAAGCTTATAGCAGGAAAATGTGTTTAACCCACTAAGCGGACAAGTGTTAACAGCTCTCACTCCTTTCCTTCTTACTTTTGGATATTGGGAGGGCACTGTGTTCTGTTAACTGGACAACTGACCATCTGTGACCATTTTTAGCGAGAGCATCTGGCAGTAGCTGCCTGTTTAACAGAGAGTGATGTGTCTAGAGGGCAGTAGGTTAAGGGAATCCTATCTGAGTCTTGCGTGGTGAATACTTGCTTTCACTGAGCTTTTGCAAATTAAAGATACTTTAGCTGGAACTAGATTCACTAAGTGGGCTTGGAAATGAAATTTAAGTGCTTATGTTTGCTGATTCAGTGTCAATTTGAGTAACAAACTGATGTCTGAAAATTTCATTTTCGTACTAATATCCCTTTTCTGATGCCTTTATACATATCCTTTTGCTTCCACTTCTGATAATTAAGTTTTCAATTAAAAAGTTTGTTATTGGGATACATGCTCCTTGGTAATGAACACAGTTCTTTGTTTCTGGAAAGAAAAAAAGACAAATGAGTTTATATATTTCTAAGTAGAGCTTGTAATATTGAATAAAAAGATGTAACAGATGTAGACTTTGCTTAAAACAAGAAGGATTAAACCAAAAGATATTTAATTGACTGACTTGTCTAATATTCCTCCAAATTTCTGATTAAATTTAATTGGACTTAGTAATCAAAGTTATTTTAGAATATTTTACTCTAAAACCTCAAAACTCAGTTCCCTGAGATATAGAGGGTTTTGTTTTGTAAAGTAGTTAAAAAGATTTTTGTGTCTTTAATCGTATACTATAAGTATTCGCAGAGCAGTGGTAATATTATGATGTTGCTAGCTTGTTCAAATTTAATGACTTTAATATACATGTAGTTTGATTTTAATTAGAACTGGTTTGCTTTGGGAGGGTCGGAAAAAAGCATTAGGCTTGTGATTTAATATGTTTGTATGATTTGTTCTAAATTGTAGTTTGAGGTTTCCTTCAAGGTTTTGCATCTTTGTAGTTATTATTTCACTTAGCATTTTTTTCTTGACACTTCCAATATTTAGCTCAGTTATAAGTAGGATTTTAAAATGTTGTATTTATCACATAGTAAACTCAAGAGAAATTAATAACATACTTGTGTTCCCTGATAATAGACCTGTTGAAATAATTTTTTTTTTTGTCTATTTCAGGAATTGGCTTTAAATTCTGAAATTAGAGTTACTAACTGCAAAGGGATTGTTTTCATAAACTGACTGTGAGAAACTGTTCTGACTTGTTCAGTCTGTGTATAATAACACCAATATTTAGGACACTTATATTAGATCATCTTTAGCTTTTATTTTGCCAAAGAACTTGTGCTGTTTTATTTACTTTCACAGCAAGCATGATTAGTGAGCATGAGGTTTAGCACCAATTATAGATACACAAAATATTTAAAGTCATTAGTAATGTGGGTGGATCACTTGCACACCTTGCAAACTCACAGATTTTTTTTTTTACTTTATAAGAAATCCAAAGTTGGGGGCCGGCCCGGTGGCGCACTGGAGAGTGCGCCGCTTGGGAGCACGGCGGCGCTCCCACTGAGGGTTCGGATCCCATGTGGAGACCGGTTCCTGCTCACTGGCTGAGCGCGGTGCGGGCGCAACACCGAGGGTTGCAATCCCGTTACCGGTCAGTAAAAAAGAGACAAAAAGGAAAAAAAAAAAAAAAAGGAAATCCAAAGTTGGAACTCTTAGTTCCTGCTGGGAGTAGGAGTACAAAGAAACAATTTCTGGTTAATAATGTAATTTTAGTGTTCTTTAGCCAGTTTGTATAGAAGTATGCTGAAATTAAGGCAGATTTCTGGGTGTTATCTTTTACTGCAGTAGAATAAGTTTTGGTTGTGTTGTTACATATCTCAAGAAAGAAAATGAACAACTACCTCACTGGTGAGCCAAATTGATATAGCTAGAGGAAGTTGTAACCTTTCCTTTAGTCAAGGCAAGAAAAGATTTTGTGGCATAAAAAAGACCACTTTTATTGGAAAGAGTACATCATGAACCTTCCTATGATAGTGATTTTGTTTTGAAGAGAACTAGAATCTCTCAATTTACAAAATATGGAAGTCACATTTTAAGGTGAGCCAGAGTCTTTTCAGAGAATGTGTCTCCTCATCACTCTCACGCAAGGTAGCCTTAGATAACACTCAGAAAATCTTTGGAAACATCCTACAGGTGAAAATCCTTACAGTGCAGTTGCGACTGTACACCTTAAGATGGAGGCCAAGATATACTATATATTATAACACCCAATCCTCCTAATCATGGTTTCGAATATATTTTTCCATACTGATTTTTCGCTTGTACATTCATTTCAGATAATCTGATTCCTTGATATTAACTACCAGTTCAAATATCATTATGGATATTAGGATTCTTCTATTCTAAAGTAACATGTAGCTAACAATATATGCATCACTAGGCATTCTGTCCAGATTAGCTTTGATTTTGTAAAGCAGCGTTGGTTTGTATGAGATCACTTTGCATTTATTTAACAAACCATTTTTAGGATCAGTGTAAAAATTTCATTAGCATTATTGCTTTTATTTATTACAGGCAGGATCTTTGTGGATGTACCTCACATTTTTTGCCTCTCTTTGCTCTTCAGTTCTTCCTGTGTTTTACCACAGTTTATTTCCACTTTTAGTAGAACTAGTTCCTCTAAACAGTGTCTGATTGCACTCTTTCATTCTTTCTTTTCAAAGAGCCACAAAATAAATTTATTTAACTGAAGTCGGTAGACTTCTTAAAGCAATGATATTGGAAACCACCTGCTATGTAGTCCAGAAAACTGACTGACAAAGTGAGTGCAAGTTACAATAAAACAAAGGGAACATTTGAAAAGTATTGTATTTGCTTTCTTCACTATTAAATATCTTTTAAGTTACCTTTTCTTATGTTGTGTTTAATCTATTATCAAGCCAAAACATGTTGAAACTTCAACACAGATTGCAGGGAATGCTTAACTTTTTTATTAGCTTGCCAGCAGAGCCAAAATTTTTGAATATTTCATTCTCTGCAGTATCTTAAAAGCCAAATATGATTGATATTCAACTTAAATTTTAGAACTTAATACTTGGAAAATTTAAAAACCAGCACTTCAAAGGAAATGGAGCATTTACTTCTTAAAAAAAACCCTGTTACTAAAAAAAAATACTTACACTAAGACAGTAAAAAATTTTTTGTTTGCCAACTGCAATGACCTGTATTTAAAGACAGAATGCTTGCAGATTGATGAAACTGTAAGCCAAATAAAAGTTACAGTGCATCATCTGGTTATTTCTTCCTTGAATTCTTTGTCTTGAGTGAAAGGTCACCTGCCGTTCTAAAATATTTTTGGTATTCTTTGGATGAAATTCGAGGTATACCTCCTCTTTACACTTGGAAAACTCTTGCCCAGCTTTAAGTCTCAGTTCTTCTGGGAATCCTCTTGTGACTCTAAATGGTGTCAGTCATTCTCATAGTACATCATTTACAATGCTCTGTGTAGGAATCATGTGGCACTGACAGTCAAAAGAAAAATATTAGGGGCCGGCCCGGTGGCGCACTGGATGGTGCGCCGCTTGGGAAGCGTGGCAGCGCTCCCGTCCGAGGGTTCGGATCCCATATACAGACCGGTTCCCGCTCACTGGCTGAGCGAGGCGCGGGAGCAACACCGAGGCTTGTGATCCCGTTGCCGGTCCCCGGTCCGGTACGGGGGCAACACTGAGGGTTGCGATCCGTTGCCGGGCACGGAAAAAAGACAAAAGACAAAAGACAAAAAAAAAAAAAAAAGAAAAATATTAGTAAAATAAGTTTCATGTCTGCTGCCTGGGTTGCTATCTGGGTTTGACTTCAAATTCCACATCACTTGACTAACAAATGAAATCCTGACTGCCTAATCTTTTACTTAGGGATGATGATAATTACAAGAACAAACAAAATAATAACAACAATAATAGCTATTTTAGAATGTTAGGAGGAGTAAATTAAATAATGTACATAAAAGTTAGCACCGTGCCTGGCAAATTGCATTATAGGTTCTCAACAAGTTTTAGCTGCTGCTGTTTTTAAAATTGTTCTCCTCCCAGGGTGGAGCCTGTGTTTAAAACATTTGTGTCTATATTTAAAAAAAATTTTTTCCCAGGTGATTACCATGATCACTAGATTTGAAAAACCAGTGCTTCTTGAGCGTTAATATGTATGTGAATCATTCACAGATCTTGTTAAAACATAGATTCTAATTCAGTAGGTCTGGGTAGGCCTTGACATTTTTGCATTTCTGCCCATTTTGAGAAGCAAGGGTCTGGACCCAGTAGGCAAACTACTTCTGTAATGGGCCAGATAGTAAATATTTTAGGCTTTGTGAGTGTTGTGGACTGAATGTTTGTGTCTTCCCAAAATTCATATGTTGAAGCCCTAACCCCCAATGTGACAGATAGGGCCTGTGAGGAGAGGATGAAGGTTAAATGAAGTCATAAAGATGTGGTCCTAATCTAATAAATTCCCAGTCACAAATCTAATAGCATATTCTATCCCCTGAGAAAGCCTAATTACTCTTGATTTGGTACATCTCATTTTAGGCAACTATGATGCTGCCAAATTAATTAGATTTTGTGAATTTAAATGAAAAAGAAAATAAAGGAAATATAGGCATGGATTCCATAAATCCATTAACATAAACTGTTCTATGAATCCACAGGATTCATACTAAATGTCAGGAGCATTTAGTAGTCTTTCAACGAGAATATTTTTTAGCCCTCTCAGCTTCTGTCATTAGCTTTATGATGGGCTCTTGGTCCTACAATACTGTTTACAAAGTCCTCCATAGTACTATGTGAATACAGTGATTACAGTGTTTTATGGAACTCAATAGGTCTGAGATAAAGAGGCTTCTGTGCCCTTTTGGTTGTTCTCTGGGGTCCCTGCTAGTAGCCCTGTGACACAGAAGCTCCTTGGTCTTACAAATCAGAAGATGAACTAAATTTAGAAATTTCTTATAATGGGCTGCAGTTACCACTCTGTAAATTAATTGCAAAATTGAAACCATCTCCACAACATGCAATTTTGACTTCTGTGATTCTTAGCCTAACTCCCTGTGAAGGCATTGCCGAGGAGATGGTGCTGATTAGAAAAGCAAAATTTCTAATTTTAGGGTAGATACAATATATCTATTTCTTAGAACTTTATATACATATAAAGTTTATAAGGTTTATAAAGTTTATTCAAACTAATTATGGATTTTAACTTATTTTCCATTATTTTAAAAAATTTTAAATGTATATATTTATTGAATGCACATACCAGGCACTGTGTTGGGTACAAGGAATATGAACACGAGATGGCATGCTGCCTCCAAAGTACTTAAGTTTAGCATGGAGGACTTACCAGCATTCATAGGAAAATGTGCTAATAGGTGAAATTGAGGTATAGGCTAAGTGTTCGGGAAGCACAGAGGATAAATGACTAATTTTGCTGCATGATGAAGACTAGTTTGTCTGGTAGAGAAATGGAGGAAGTCATCCCAGTCAGAGGGGCTTAAAATGTACAAAAATAAAAAGATTCAAGAGGTAGCCTTATTGATTTGCTATGGCTAAAGTGTGGATTATATGAGTAGGAGTTGCAGAGACTAAAACTGCAGAGGTAAACAGGGCCTGTGTTTTAAGGGTCCCCTGTTAAATGATTTGGTCTTGTCCTCCAACATAAGCGATGTAGAATTGTCAGAAGTTTTTAAGTGGGAAAGTGACGTGGCTTGTTTTGGAAAGATGACTGGTATTGATATTGCAGGTGATAGATATAGGGAAGGCAGTGAGTGTGGGCCTGGGAAGGGTCTACTAAAGACAGACAGTAGGATGGTGGATGAAATACTCTAAGATGATGAGAGTGTAAACTGAGACAGTAGTTCATTGGGGAGAAGGCATATGTAGAGCTGTCTCAGGCTTAGAGTAAGTAAGGCTTGACTGATGACATGTGGACCTGATGGGAGGCCTTGGATAAAGGAATTATGACTGAGGGGTCTATGAAAAAATGCTCAACATTATTAACCATTAGCAAAATGCAAATTTAAAAATTTTAACTGTAAGATCTCACTACATACCTATTAGAATGACTAAAAATTTTTTTAAACATCAGAACTGCCAATAATAAGTACTGACATGGATACAGAACTCCTGAAACTATTATGCATTATTGTAAGAACGCTAAATGGAATAGCCACTCTGGAAAATAATTTAGTGCTTTCTTACAAGATTAAATATGCTCATACCATATGAGCCAGCAGTCCCATCCTCAGTGTTTGTTTACCCTAGAAAAATAAAAACTCAGGTTCACACAAAAACCTATACACAAATCACAATTTGTTCACAATCACCAAAAACTGGAAACAACCTAAATGTCCTTCAGTGGGTGAATAGATAAACTGTGGTACCTTCATACAATTTGGATATTCCTAAACAATAAACAGCAATGAACTACATTGCTACTTGCAACAATTCATGGATCGAATCCCTGTGGCATTATACTGAGTGAAAGAGGTCAGTGTCAAAGGTTACATTCTGTTTGATTCCTTTCATATGACATTTCTCAAAAAGTCAAAACTATATGAATGGAAAGCAGATCATATTGCCACAGATGGGGGGTGGGCAGTTTAGGGGGAGTAGGGCTTGACCACAAAGGGACAGCACAGGGAGCTTCCAGATATGTTGAAACTGTTTTATGTCCTAGTTGTGGTTACACAGATTTGTACATGTGTTAAATAGGACTCTACAACAATAATTTTAAAAAGGCCAGTTTTAGTGCATGTAAATTTAAAAATTAAATCAGAAGACTGACGAGTTTGATATCAGATGGCCAGGGTTTGAATCCCAGCTCTCCACCCACTAGGGATATGATCTTGGTCATCACTTCACCTCCTTGAACCTGTTTCCTCTGAACGTCTAGGGAGTTGAGGATTAAATGTAGAACCCTCAGCACAGTGCATTGGTACATAGTAAGTGCTCAGTAACTTTTAGCTGTTTGTAAATATGATTAGGGAAAGAAGAAATTAGAATGGTGCTCAAGAGCTCTGAGTGTGGGTACTTTAATTGGAGTAGGGCTTTCAGGACTAAGACCAGGTTTGGGGAAGTGGGAGATACCGAGTTTGGTTTTGATCATGTTGGGTAGGATAGGTTGATGTCCCAGTAGAGATGTCTGTTGCAGCTTAATATATGGGTTTCGGTTTCAGAAGATCTGAGATGGTGAATTATTGTGCTGTTGTTGGAAGTTAAGGCTGCATACTGTGCTCTGCGGGACCCAGCGTCTCTGTGGCTTAGCTACCTTGAAAGAAGACTTGAGCAGAAGAAACCAGTCAGCATTAATTGTAAAACAAAAGAAGTTAGGTCATTTTGGGGAAAGAGGAGCACATCCAACAAACCTCATTGAAGTTTCTCTTACTATGCGAAACTTTGAACATTTTCTTTTTATGAATCATAACTTTCAGTGGAGTTTTTCCTTTTTTAAAATCATCTTTAGAGACCTCCTGAAACTGAAATACTTTCCATATAGTTAAGATCATATGTGTATTTGTTCTTAGTGTGGTGCAGTTCTAAACATTTATCAGCCACTCTTACTTGCCACAAAAGATAGAGGAATTTTAAAGAAGACACAAAGGAGGTCAGGCTGCTATATTATGGGAGAAATATAGATGGCATTCCAAACAGAATTCTCCTAGCAAGTCGCAGAGGATGTTTTACACTCTTCAATATTTGAAAGCCTTTTAAAAACTTTTTTTGTAATCCAGTTGAATGCAGTAGCACAACTATCACAATTTACTTTCTGCTTCTTAAATTCAGAGGATTGCTAGCAACATTAAAATGACAATGCCCCTTGGAAGAAGAAATGTCCTTTGCTTCTATGCTGTACATTTTACTGTATCAGAATTGTATTGGCACCCAACAGGATGGTATACATAACAATTTTTTTCGTACTTAAAAACATTTTTGGAGGGAAAGGAGAAAGATAGCAATATTTGCCTATATTTCTTAAATTTTTTTCATCATCTTTAAAAAATAAGGTCCAACTTTCAAAAAAATAACAAAAGTAAAAAAATTTTTTAAACTTGGGAAAAGAATTTTGATATTTTTCCCTGGATCTTTATATCTTTAGTCTTGAATAATCATTACCTTTGAAATGCTCTAAAACATGGAGAGCTCTGTGAAAAACATCTGTCTTATTATATTAGATTTAATGTTTGAACAAAAATGAGATACAGCTATTCCTCTTTTTCTTTCTTTCTTTCTTTCTTTTTTTTTTTTTTAAGGATAAAGCAAAGGTTTTTTTCCCCCAAGAAAAAATTGATGCATTTGCCTAAATGGTCAACACTTTTGTAGGTTTGAAGTTGTTTTACTGCTTTAGCAGCTGTGTGGCAAGTTTTCTAGCAGACAATGGTAGTGGAGAGGGGGACTCATTTACATCTGGTTTTTCTTTGTAGAATGAGTGAAAAGTTGATATTTAGTGGTTTTCTTGAAAAAGCAGTTTCATCTGTAGAAGAGGAACTTTTTCAGTACCTAAATTAGCTCACTGTGATTCCTATGCATACGTTTTGTCTTGCTTAAAAAAAAAAAAAAAAAGTAAAGAAAATCGTCTACCCTAAAACTGCATAGCACAGATAACCCTTTAACCTTTGGTGCTGGGTAAAGATTTACAGTACTTGTGGAGCCTCCTTTCACATGCCTGACTAAAAAGAATCCTAAATAAAGTAAGGCCCCTGTGGAGATGGAGAAAATAAGCAGGATAAGGAAGTTCCATTATTTCAGGTTGCTATGTTTTTGGGTTTTTTGTTTTGTTTTGTTTTACCAGTCTGTAAAGTAAAACACCAGTTGTGGTGTGTTTCCAGTTTTGAGGTCTGATGTTAGTTAAATTTGTGGTCTGATATTAGAGTCAGTGATACCCTGGGCATGGCGTCTTTCTCTGTCTCTTGCTTGCAGCAAATATCCCCTTTTGCTGGCTCCCTTAGATTAATTCCCATTTGAAATATCTGGATAGTTGTTTTGTATTTATTTTTAAGGGAATGCAAAACAACAGAAAACGTTTTTTAGAAAATGGTCACAATGGAAAGATAGGGGAGAGTGGGAATCACCAATTGCTTATCTTTTAATGTTAAGAAATTAAGTTTTTCTTCAGATAGAAAATGTAAAAAGAATAAGAGAACAAAATCAGTTTCCCTATTTGTTTCCAGAAAAAAACTTTAACTTGGTTCCAGATGACACTTCAAATTAAGACATTTGAAGAAACTTTCATAATTTACTATCTGATGATGCCTAGATCTAATAATTATTTAACTATTAGCTTTATACTGAATCTTTAACTTGTTTATGTATCTCTGTTCTAAAATGTCCCAATATTTTCTACAGCACTTTATATCTTGAAGTTTATTTATTGAACTGATTTTACTGTTTTATTTTCTGCTTCCTTTGTATATGTGCTAGTAAAACCTCAAATACAAGTTTCCTTGGTCTTAGGAAGATGCTCATAGTTATTGGTAGGCCCTTGATTGTTTTATAGGCCAAAACTTTCAAATAGTATTTTTATGAATGAAGGCAAAACTTTAGCAAACTTTTTATTCTCCTATTTTTAAGAGTCCATAAGCATGGTAAAATGCTTGACATGAATTGCAAACATCTCCTTAAAGAAGGAAGAACTCTTGTAGGAAATTAAATCAATACTGTCCATTAATCATACTGCATGTCACCCCTCAGACCACTCTGGAAGTTTCTGGTGAATGCAAAGAATCTTTAGATGTGTGAGGTCCTTAAAGATCTAAGTAAGTTAAAGGAGAGGTGGTTTTTTAAATGCCACCATTAGCACATGAAAGAAACTTCAGTGTGGGTAGAAAAAACATTTGCTGTACAGCGGTAATTACACTTGTGGTTTTCTGTTTTCATTTTAAATTTTGTTCTTAAAAAAAACTTAATGCAGATGAAATTTTAAGCTTTGTACTAATTATTGTATGGGAGCTGTAAGACAGGCCATTACTGGAGGAAAATATTTTAAATCTTAGCCTTTAAAAATATGTTTGTATGTTTATTTTATAATATGCATAATATATTAGGACAGTCACACATGTATCTGTTATAAACAAAGGTATATACAATGAGTGTGCATGCTAAAAACTTATTAATGGAGATTGAAATAAAAAGTAGAAACCACTTTTCTAAAATATTTAATCAGGTATTTCTCACTGACTACCCAGTTATGAAGCTTTACAGTATAGAGAAAGATACTAATTTTTATATTTACATGTTTTTGGTGGCTGGCTGTTATGGGGAACCAAACCCTTGACCTTGGTATTACAAGGCTGTGCTCTAACCAATTGAGCTAACTGGCCATCCTTCCTTTTATATTTAAATACAACATAAAAGTTTGTATTTATAATTACAAATTTTAGTAAGTGTTGTGATAGAAAAGCATAGAGAGTTAAGAGTCGGTGTAATAGTGGACATTATATAGTTTGAGGGTAGGGGTCAGGGTAGGTTTCCCTGAGAAGCTGAGAGTGAATTGAGATCTGAAGGATAATAGAGTTAACTAGGTGATAGACCCTGGTGAGATCATGAAAGAATTAAAGAAGGCATGGTGTAAACTGTAGTCATATAATAATCACCAAAACAGGCTAAATACTGGTGCACCTTCCTATCTAAATAACCTGATTTATAGTTGATTTGGATAAGCTAGTGTGATCCCACGAGGGTTCTCTAACAGAATTCTGACATAGTTTATTGAAATCATACCTGTTTTTCTATTCCATTTTGAGATGTTTAAAATCTTGAAAGACTTTGCATAACGTCTCAGAAAATGTGGCTGCCATAAGTGGAGGCCTCTTGAATTAACCAAGACAGCTGACTCTGTTGACGCTTACCTTGGTTTCTCATGGAAACAAGAGCATTTGCTTCAGCTAATTGTGATAGTGGCATCTTAGCTTTCTCAGCATGTCAGGATGTTAATAACCTATGAAACCTGTGGAGACAGTAGGCAACACATTTTGCCTGATTATCCCAGTTTATACATAATCTTCCTTGACAGGCTGTGTAAATATATCTGACTGGAGTCATTATTGCAAACTTATATATCTCCTACTTCCTTCTAAGTATGATTTGAAGTGCCTCAATACAGAAACACAAAATTCAACAAAATAAAAAACAAATAGGTGAGATAGGGCCCAGTGCTGGTAAGTGATGGTAACACACTCCTACTACAGATGGGAGTGTAAATTGATATACAACTTTTCTAGAGATAATTACACAATTCTAAAGAGGGGGAGACTCGTGTAATATGCATATTCTTTTACTCAGAAATTCTGGTAATAGAGACCTATCTTAGGAAAATAGTAATAAATATGCTCAAACACTTAACCATAGTGTAGTCCAGCTTTTTATATTTGTGAAAAACTGGAGAAAATCTAAATATTTAGCTGCAGAGGTTTAGTAAGATAAACTATGGTACATCCATACAATTTGAATAAATGTGGACATTGAAAGAAATGTTTTAGAAGAAATTTTTTTTTTTTTTTTTTGTCTTTTTTCGTGTCCAGCAACGGATTGCAACCCTCAGTGTCGCGCCCGTACCGGACCGGGACCGGCAACGGGATCGCAACACTTGGCGCTGCACCCGCACCTCGCTCAGCCAGTGAGCGGGAACCGGTCTGTATGTGGGATCCGAACCCCCGGAGGGAGCGCCGCCGCGCTTCCCAAGCGGCGCACTGCAGCAGTGCGCCACCGGGCCGGCCCT
>NW_007729862.1:150102-152131 GCF_000696425.1 Galeopterus variegatus
GCGGGAACCGGTCTGTATGTGGGATCCGAACCCCCGGAGGGAGCGCCGCCGCGCTTCCCAAGTGCCGCACTGCAGCAGTGCGCCACCGGGCCGGCCCTAGAAGAATATTTAATGACATGAATAGTTCACAGTATATTAAGTAAAAAAAATTGTAAAATACAAAAAATGTTGAATATGTGTGCATATGGATAGTAAAGGGAATGAAAAAACCTAACAACCTTATGTTCACAGTGCTTATCTCTGGGTGCTGGTATTAAAGACATTTTTGTTTTTCTTTTTGCTTGTCTGGATTTTATAAATTTTTCATAACAAACATGTATTTGATCATAATGAGAAAAAAACAGTAAAGTATTTTTTAATTGAATATACCTAGATGAAGAAATTGGGGCAAAGATAAATGAAGATTGGAAAATCAACGAAACTAGGATTATGGCTTCTTTATTGTATGCCATAAGGTCCTGCGTAGTTGCTAGAAATGGCCTGTAAATTTAGCTATGAGCTTCCTTGCAGCCAAAGCAAACTACAAACACTATTAGCTATAGGACACAGGATATTTTAATTATTAGAAGAAGGTTATAATATACTAATTAAATTCCTGAGATACAATACCTCCAGAAAAGCTCTATATGCTGAAATTGTTGGAGAGTCTTTGTGAATCTATTGAAAATCATTTTAACTTATGCTTGACAATGACTTAAGATAACAAGGAAAGATTCCTGTGGTTTCTAGGATCATTTAAGAAGTTACAGGGCTTTGGATGACCTAGAGATATTAGTGGAGGAAACAATTAAAATAATTTTTTTGAACTTTCACCTTTCTCCATCTGGATGGCCAAGTATGATGACTTTAGTGTGCTCCCCTTTCTTGAATTGTTACTCTCCCACCCTTTTCATAAAATGACCTTTTGTCTCGGAAGAAAAATCATGGCAGATGGGCCTCAATTCTGACCCCGTAAAACTATAGAAACTACATTTAAAGCCTCTGAAGATTCAAGAAGTGAGGAGACACTTTTAAAAAGGCCCATTTTTCTGTGCACATCTCTATTCTGAGAAATTACCGTGATTGTTTTAATCGTTATCAATTCTGTGTCCCACAGTGACTCAATCACATACTTGTGCAGCCCTGACTCTCTTCCCCTGTGTGTCTATGTTTTACTAATTGGCATTACAGTTTGATTCACTGGGAATTTAAAAAGAAAAAGAGAAAAATCTGCATTTACATTGTTTATATAAAAAGTCTCAGATATTTCTAGAAATCTTATAAGAATTCTAAAAGCAAGTTGATGTTGTTCTTTTTATTGTTCTCAGTACCAAGCCAGTGATCAATACAAACTTTTAAGTGGGTAGATATAGATAGATTGCGATATATATAAAGAGAGAGAAAATTGGCAGCTAAGAAAATTAGGCTATTCCGCAGCTAGGAAAGCTTTTGAAACCATAATATTCCTCTTCAACAAACAGCCTAACAAATCCACACAGAACACATGGATTTAAGTTTTATTCCCCTTCATAAAAATACCCTATATTAAAGTCATGACTTAACCTATGTAGTATTCTTGCCAAAAATGTTTAGCCTGAATCACATAATGACAAAACAAACTGGTAAATCCAGATTGTGGGACATTCTACAAAACAACTAGACTGGATTCTTCAAAAATGCCACCTTCATGGAAGACAGGAAAAGAGCAGGGGACAGTCCTAAATGAAGGAGACATGACATGGAGTGTGATCCTCAGCTGGATTCTTGGTGGGGGATAAAGTTAAATAGAACATTACCGAGATAATTTTGGGAATTTAAATACAGACTACATATTAGATAACATTGTATAATTGTTAAACTTATTGGGTGTAATGTATTGTGGTTATACAGAAGAATATCCTCGTTTTCTCAGGAAACTTGTCCAAGTAAGGTGTGACATGAAATATTGTGATGATTCAACAAAAGAAAAAGTATGTATGTGTATGCTCACACACACACACAAATAAGACAGCAAGAAATAGAGCAAATAAATCAAAATGTTTAAAAAAAA
>NW_007729862.1:152969-154684 GCF_000696425.1 Galeopterus variegatus
AAAAAAAATTTTTTTAAGGTTAAAAAAGCCCTGTATTGTGTTTTTAATTTTTAATCAGTACCTCCAAATTGAGAATGGTTTTACCATTTTTATATACGTGGTTAAAACAACATCACTTCTAAAATAATTACTTGTGCAAAACAATTTTCTAGGAATGTGGGTATATTTAAAAGTTATATCAGTTGGCATACGCTATAATATAAACTTACATATTAATAAATTAAGACACAGAAAATCAGTTTCTTAATTCATACTTCCAGTAGCCCTTCTAATTAAAACCCGTTTGAGGAACTAAAAACTGTAGCTGAGTGGATAATACAAAAATACTCTGAACTAAAATTATTTCCTTAAACAACTAAATATCTCTTTTATCCATGAAATGTTTATAAACTGATGCTTATAGTAGTATATTTCAGATTGAATATTAGAAATCTTAAATCTGTTCGATATTTTATTTATCAGAAAATCCTTTTGGTTTAACTGTATGTTCGAATTCTTTTAGATTCTCTATCATATGTGTTGAAAAACATTTTAAGATACATTGAATACCTTCCAATACCCCAGAGATCTTCAGTTCTTTTAATACCTGAAAGATTTAAGGTTTATACAGAATTTGAGTAGGCTGTTTATAGCCAATTAACATGTTAATGACCTGCACCTGCTTGTGTCAAAGAACTCCCAGGATTCTGTTATCAGTTTCAGAGTGATGCTTTCAGTGATTTTAAATAAGTTGTAGTGCTTCCTGTGAGTTTTAAAGGAGGCAAAAATAAGTAAACAATCATGGTTTTAATACTATGATGGATAAAGGTGGTATTTCACCAACTTGCATTTCCCATGTGAGAAGAAATTTAAGATTGGTTTCAAGCTGTCTACCTGCATCTTTCCCATCTTCTAAACATGCTTTTAACTGCTGAGGGTTGAGATCTGAAGGGATGGTTATCAAACTGCGTACAGATGTTTTTGCAATGAAACCATGCACCTCTGACCAAGTTGCTGTGGTTCAGGAGATGATAGATGGTATTTTCATGTTGCCTCACAAAAGGGTCAAAGTGGCATGGTGAGCCCATGACAGTGAAACGGAGAAATGTTAGTCCTGGAAGGAAATTTATTTCATAGCTTCAGGGGAAGTTTGGTTGTCATGAATAGGCTTTCTCTGTCAGTCTATAAAAATATTGTTTGTAAGGCAATGATGTATGTGAGACAACCCGTGTATGTGTGTTGGCAGACACAGCAGCTACTTAAACAAATGCTAAGCCAAGTACAGTAGTACCAATCAAGTATTCTGCTTTGGATGCGTTTAGGGTAAGTATTGCTCTTGATAGAAATATCAACACAATCACACAAATTTATTTCATTTTCTTATGTAACAACTTTAGGTAAACTTTGTAAATTTTATGCCCTCTTAATTGTCCTAGGAGACTGTACACACAGATCCACTGTAATATACTTTTTTTGTGTTAGAATTATAAATTCTTGTAGTCAGCAATCACTCTATTTTATTCACTTTTACATTATTCAGTAACATATATGTGGACACAACCCTGATTAGTATAGTTCACGTATATTATAAATTTTAGGACAGTGAAGCCACTGCTCTTTGGGGATCATATTTTCTTTTTCTCCTCCCACTCAAGGGAAGTATCAACCGTCATCATATTCCCATTAATTCATGATGCAGTGAGAGAGAATTATCTTACAAAATTCAACCAGTGAGG
>NW_007729862.1:155896-157269 GCF_000696425.1 Galeopterus variegatus
AAAAAAAAAGAGACAAAAAGGAAAATAGAGATTATAAATAGGATATATTTACTTTGGTAGACAACTGATTCTTATATGTCATATACAAAGAACTTTCTTCTAAATGATCTTAAACTCCGTAGGAGAGGGGATGTTTTTACTAGGAGTGAGAGGTGTTATTGTCTTAAGGCCCTTCGAGGGAGCAGAACAAAAGAGACTGAGTCATTTCAGGTTCAGACAAATACTCTACCATCAGTTTGCATGGGAGCTGCATCCAGAACACATAGGAAAAGTTGGGGAGATGGAGGATTGCCTACTCCATCTGCCATTCTATTTTATGCTCAAATATTCTGTATTACCACAGAACAAATTTCTAATATTTTGGCATAGTTATCATTAAAGAAAGTTCCTTTAGATTTATAATGGAGACAAAGTGAAAAATGTTTATGATTTACAATCCACTGCAGAAATTCAGTTTGTAAACAAAAGGAGAATGAATTTTTAATCTAGGCTTATAGTAAAATTTACAGTCCTTTAGCTAAAAACCTGTTTTTAAATCAGCATACCAGCACATTCAGGTGTAAGACATTATTTAAACCATCACAAATTAATCTTCCATTCTAACAAGACAAAGATGTTAAGTCTGATGATACAAGACAAAGAGTTCTCTCTTAGAAGAAGACCACTCCGGTCTCTGTATGGTTTAGAGTGGACAAATACCATAAACTTACAACATTTGGAAAACTTGGAAGCAAATCACATAGTTCAGATGTGATTTGTGTTTTCGTTGCTGTGCTGAAACATAGCATTTTAAAGCATAGTATTTCACTCTGCTTTCCTTTCCCACCCATCCCCCTTAGCATTTTTCCTGCTCCTCTGCTGCTGGACTAGACTTAGGCTGGCTCCAGATTCTGTGTCAGAGGCCATGACCCAGGTGTCACAGCAGTCCGTACTGCTGGCCTCTTCTCTGAATAATTATATGGGGGGTATTGTGTTGAAGGGACAGGCTTGGGGGAAGTGCAGTCACCCTGGCTAGCCAGACCAAGGAGCTCTCCAGTCGGGCTGCAGGGGAACAATGGGCCTGAAAAGGCTTGCACAAAACCTTGTTGTACAAAAGATTAAATTCAAGATGGACATTTGACTGGACCCTAGGTTTCGTCCTTCAGAACTTCATGTTTGTAGCTTATTCTGATCATTTCCTACCTTATCATCTTCAGACTTCACATATGCTGACCTTATGTCAGCAAATTTTCAGATTGCTACTTGCCTTCACATATATATTCCAATTTGACTATTTTTAATGCTTTGAAGCTATCTTAATCTTATCTTTGTTGCTGATGTAAGCAAAGCTTTTCTATAGCAGCCTTGTAAATAAATAAAGTAATACATAGTCA
>NW_007729862.1:158148-158965 GCF_000696425.1 Galeopterus variegatus
ATTGAACCAGTGGCAGGGGACGATAGTAAAGTTAAGTGTGAATGCTTCATCTTCCTTTGGTCTTAGGAGGATTATTTTTCCCACCACCTGAGAATTTCCCATAGAGAGTTATATCTCCCATTCTTCTAAGTTTATACCAGATTTGAATTTTAGAAACAGCGTCAGAGTGGATTCACTCCTGTGGAGGAAAAGCTTTTTCAGGTTCCTGACCTCAGATTTTCTCTTAATTTTATCATGCCCTAACCTGTTAGCTCTGGCCTGGCTCTTACCAAGCCTTCTGGAGCCTCATAAACAAACAGCAGCTAAAAGAAACAAAGGCCTGGTTTCCGTGACCTCAGTTTTATCTCTTACTGTTGGTCCACAGCCCAGTACTTTGTAAATAATTGTTTTCTATTATGTGTCTTCCAGGAAACAAAGCAATGTGTTAATATTACTATAAAAATTTCACAAAGTTTGAATTTTATTTCCGTCAGTTTTGCCATCTGAGTTCATCTCCAGTCAGAGAGCTCTTAGTTTTCATGGTGTTTGTGTGGAAACTTCCTACTAGGTGAGCCTATTAGTTTTTGCCTTTTGCATCTTAAAGAAATCTAAGGACAGAACAATGACAAAAATCCAACAAGACTGGAATTCTTAAATGTTTTCTTCCTAAAGTAAAATTAATATACTCCTTAATGCTTGTAATTTCTGCTTTTTCTGCTTTTGTTCTACTGGGTATTTGATTACCTTGAGAGTACACGTTAATATCACCCATTTATTGAGGGCCTATAATCTGCCTTCTTTCAGAGATAACCTAAAACCAGGAATTGGGCAAAAAAAA
>NW_007729862.1:159561-160422 GCF_000696425.1 Galeopterus variegatus
CCCTCGGCGGGAGCGCCGCTGCACTTCCCAAGCGGCACACTATCCAGTGTGCCACCGGGCCGGCCCCTTCGGCTCTTTCTTACTCCTCTTTCTTAATCCCTTCTCTCAACAATTCCGTTTCAGTTCCATCAGCTGCCTACTGTGTATATGTAATAAAATCCACAATGCCTAACCTGGCTCTCTGATCTGTTCTCAGGCTAACTTTTCTGTGTGGCCCTCGCTCATGTATCCTTTACTGCTCAGGGAGTCTGACCTCTTCCCTGTTACTTGTCTCAGATCCAATCCTGTCTCCGAGCCTTTGCTTACATTCTTCCCTTGGCCTAGAACTCTTCTACCCTTGTCAAATTCTGGTCAAATGCCACCTTTTCTATGAAGTTTAAAGCTCTCCCCTCTCTCCAAATTAGTAGTAATCAATCATTTCCTCTTGGGAATGCCCTTATTAGAGTTTTAGCAAATATCTTTGCAGCAGTTATTCCTATCTTACGTAGTACTTTTACTTTTGTCTTAGCTCCCTTAATATACTTACCTAAACTAATTTGAGAACAGCTGATATATGTCAACTTTCTAGTCTTACAGATGAGGAAACTGAGTTCTGGGAGACTGAGTGACTTTTGCAGCCACACAACTAGTTAATCCAAGATGAAAATCCAAATCCCCTAATTCTCAAACCAACTCTCTCCCTTACATTTGTTTAGCACTAAGAAGCATCTAAAAAGTGTCAGATATTTTTCTAAACATTCTACAAAGATATACTCATTTAATCTCCATTTTACAGATAAGGAAACTTGATTCAAACCCAAGTAGTCTGGTTCTAGAGTCTATCCTTTAATTACTACACTACCCTGCCCTTCTGCATGAGAG
>NW_007729862.1:160578-161650 GCF_000696425.1 Galeopterus variegatus
AGATTTTATTAATATTATAATTAATGTTGTTATACTCAAGCATTCTTTTTAAGCACTTGACTTTTCTCCCCTCGACAGCTTCATGACCTAAATGCTCATTCATCCTTATACCCATTTTACAGGTGATCATAGCCAAGGTACAGAGAGAGAAAATAACTTCCCCAAGTTACACAATAATGACCAAGCTAGAATTGGAATCCAGTTAGTCTGGGTTTAGCATCCCAGACCTTAACCCGTTTGCTAAACCGTCGCTCAGCTTCTTAGTGCTGAGTCATAGAGATAGTTGTCTTCTATTTGGCTCAGCATCCTATGTAAAGCACAGGTGGCAGAAACAATACCTAGCTCACAGGGTTTTTTGAAATTCGTGTGAAATATTTATGTGTATAACAAACACTGATCTAAGGCAGCCCTTCCTTTTTAAAGCTTTGCATTTCATCAAGCCTTTCATCTGGTGAAACTTAAGCAGTAGTCATAATACATGCATACTTGTTTTGATTTGCTCATTCATCAGTTTCAGCTGGTAGCAGAATAGCTCCCACCTTAAAGAGCTGGTTGAGTGGGGTCATCACTCTCCTTACAGGCACACAGATGCCATCTAGTGGTAGTGAAGAGAAATCCAAGTTTTTCAAGTAAAACACGGGGACGCGACCCTGGGGTGCTTTGTTGCATGGTCTTTAGGAATATGTTTCAATGAAAGATGGGTATATCATACCAGAGTTTTTAGTAGGTTACTTAATATTTTGCATAAAGATATACTTAATGCACTATTATTGTTAAATAATATGCAGTTAGAATGGAATTAAGCAGGTTCTTGATGAATAGAACTTTAAAAGATTTGGGCATTACAGAGTCTCATTTTATTGGCCTTTGTTTTTCTTGTTCTGAGTTGTAGTCACTGAGAGTAATAAACTCTTAATTGTAAAAACAGGATATGATTAACAGAGTGAATCAATTTTTGTGTCCCTCTGCTTGCTGTTTCTAATACTAGTCTTCAAACTCTTCCATATTTCCCTTTTTTTTTTTTTCCTTTTTTTGTCTTTTTTCGTGACCGGCAACAGATCGCAACCCTCAG
>NW_007729862.1:162466-179996 GCF_000696425.1 Galeopterus variegatus
GAGCGCCACCGCACTCCCAAGCGGCGCACTGTAGCAGTGCGCCACCGGGCCGGCCCCATATTTCCCTTTTATGAAACAATTTACTGTGCTTCCATTAAGGAAGAAATTTAAGTTGTTTTCCAAAGCATTCATCATCATCAGGGCTGTTTTCTCATTAGCAGATGAGAGATTATTAGATTAACATGGAAGACATGGGTGAAGGTGGATTTGCCACTGAGAGGATTATACACCATGTGACTTGGTTGCCAAAACAGCAAGCATTCTTAGTGGCCGTAAACACAAAACACAGCTCTTGCAGTCATATGTACAAATCAGATGCACACTTGAGAGCCTTTGCCTGCTGTACACACCAGGGAATATTAATGAAGACAGAGAGTAGTTTAAAGCTCAGCTTCAGTATTTACTAATTGCTAATTTGCTAATATTCTGGACTGTAGACGTTCTGTGAATTAATCTTTGATGTTCATAAGACTTCACAAAGATGATATCTGAATTTAAGTGCACCATATTTTTGGTTCTCCCTTTTCTGTTCTTCCAGGCAATTTTACTCACATAACAACAATAATATTATGTTTTACTAATCATAGGAACTGTACAAAGTACTTAATAGGCATGATTTCATTTAATACTCTTAAAATCCCTAGAAGGGAGGTTTTATTATATCTTTATCTTCCAAACAACAGTAAATGAGACTTAGAAAAGTAAGAAAATTGCTCAAGTCTGTATAATTAGTAAATAATACATATAGAATATAGAATATTCATTTATCAGTCTGTCTCTTTTGGTAGACTGAAATTAAAAGCAAGAGTTGCATCATTCTAATCCTTGATTCATTCATGTGGTTGCTTGACTTTTGGTAGACACTTGATAAATGTTTATTTGATACTTCTGAGTTCTTTCTTGGCCAGCCAGACTTTTGGTTCTGACTCTTCCTTACATGACTAGTAATCCAAGTAGAAAGGCTGGTAATGAGAAGGAATCAGAAAGGAAGGACAGTGAGGCAAGTCCTCAAGCCAGTGAAGAAAAGTTACAGGGTATAGCCATAGCAGTGTGTCAGGAAGATCATTTTTTGGCCAAAGTCAACTTCCTAATAAAGAAAACACAAGTTCATTTGGCTAGGGACCACCATCACTTTAATGTAAGCTGACACTCCAGAGCTGAAATGTTATAAATCAAAACATTTAGGGTCAGATTTGTGTTAAATTAACTTGAGCTTTCTTTTCTGACCCTTCCTCTTTATATGTTGCTAGATCTTTAAGCAAGTTTAACCCTAAATCCAAACACTACCTATTTAAGCCATCACCCCAGGACTCTTAAGAATTGAGGAGTGGGCCGGCCCGGTGGTGCACTTGGTAGATCCCATATAGAGACCGGTCGAGTGAATTTTATGTCCCTTGTGTTGAGTTTTGAAAGAACCAGGACCAAGTCTCTCCCTGTCTCTGCATTTCTCCTTCCTTCTCTGGGTTTTGAGAAGGCCTACACTATTCTTTGTGGCTGCTCTTCCTGACTCTGCTGTTTTTTCCCCCCAAACCACATAGCTGAAAGTCTGCTGAGTCTCGTGTAACCAAGCACCACATACGTGGCAGTGCTTAGCTCAAGAAGGGCTGTAAACAGCCTTGGGAATTGGTTCCCTGTGGCATTTCACAGTGTTGATACTGGGCTCTGCTTTGTCCATGTAACCAAGCACCACATACGTGGCAGTGCTTAGCTCAAGAAGGGCTGTAACCAGCCTTGGGAATTGGTTCCCTGTGGCATTTCACAGTGTTGATACTGGGCTCTGCTTTGTCCCTTATGCTTTGGAGGGTTTTCGCAGAACTGTAAAGTTTTAGGACTTGGGCTACTTAAGCTGAGGCTCATTCTTTGTTGGTCTTTAACTCTTTGTTTTTTACTCTGAATGCTTAATTCTATTGATTATGTAGCTGTACTCTGTTTTCTTTCTTAGCTGATAACTATTATTTCCTGATAATGCTCATCTTAACCTTATGTGAGGGCTCTGATCCCTGGTCCCTCTCTTAAGTTTACAAACGGTACATGAAGTCAAATTTCTAACAAACTGCTGAACAACAGTAAGCCTGGTTGTTCCAGGGTCTCTGGATTAACAAACCAAAATAATGTAGTGACTAGATTTTGAGATTGGAGTCAAATTTTTCAAAGCTAAAGAAGAGCATGTGGCAAATCCCACATGGCCAATCCACATGACCCATTGCTCAGTTCTGCCCCTAACCTGGCACTTTTTATTTTTAAAAATGAGATTCTTTGTAGGGCATGAAGAGTAGATCACATATGAACAAATGTGAATGGGTTTTTCCTTTCCTTTAAATTATTTTTTTCATAGAGTGTGTTCTATAGTCTTTTTTTTTTTTTTGTCTTTTTCCGTGTCCGGCAACGGATCGCAACCCTCAGTGTCGCCCCCGTACCGGACCAAGGACCGGCAACGGGATCGCAACCCTCGGTGTTGCTCCCGCGCCTCGCTCAGCCAGTGAGCGGGAACCGGTCTGTATGTGGGATCCGAACCCTCGGGTGGGAGCGCCGCCGCGCTTCCCAAGCGGCGCACTATCCAGTGCGCCACCGGGCCGGCCCTATAGTCTTTTTTTCTATTGAAATAATTTCCAAAATTCTCCTGGTTTTTGCTTTACCTTTTTTGTTTGGATAGAGAGGATCTTGTTTTCCTGCTTGGTGGCTTGCCTTTTCCTGTCCCTGGTATTTGAGATGACTGCTCCCTAATACTTGGCTGATTTCCACATGGGCACCAGAAGAGCTGCTGCCCCTCGTATGGGTCTTATTTGAATCTGTTCTGAGTGGACAACAGCCAGGTGCTGAAGGCATTAGAGGAGCAACTCTGTTCTCTCATCTTTTCAGGACACATAAGCTGCTTCTGCCTGATCAACAAAAAAGTTCAATTCTGGGTTTAAATTTTAGTGTAAGCAGTTCGTTTTGAAAGAGGAAGAAGGGAAAACTTGAAGAAACCATTTTAGGGCTAACAAAAAATAATGATCCCGAGAAGTTTTTGTACAGTGTCAATTGAGATTCTTTACATAGTGGAAAAAAGATTAATCTCTCCACCTGTACTCATAACCATCATCAAAATCAGCTTTCTGTGAGGAATAGCTGTATAATGGCTGGCTCCCTGAGGAGAATATGAGCTACTTTGAGGGCAAATCTGTTTTATCCTTCCTTTTCTGTGTCTGCTGCGTTCCTGGCACAACAACTTATGCTCAGGAGGCTTTCCTAAAGACACTCTTCTAATTGAGTAGAGACAGAGTAAAGAAATTATTTTTCAAGGATGCACTATGGATTTATAGAGAACTAGAATGTGAAGAGCCAATTGAATTCCATTTGTACCCATTCAGAGGGAGTGTTTGTAATACTGAACTCAGGATTCAGTTGACTAATGCGTTCAGCAATGTGTGAGGAGGAAAGAAAGAAGAAAACAAATTCATATTAAATAGCCATTAACCTGAACCAAAACCTTTTGAATCTTAGAATTTCAGTGCTGAATGTTGAAAATCATTTAAGTGATGAATCCGCCGAGGGTTCGGATCCCATATAGAGACCGGTCCGCTCACTGGTTGAGCGCGGTGCGGGCGCGACACCGAGGGTTGCGATCCCGTTGCTGGTCACAAAAAAAGACAAAAAGGAAAAAAAATAAATAAATAAAATTATTTATAAGGACACAAACTTACTTGTGACAAAGGCGTAGGTAATTTTGTAAATTTTGAGGCTCTGTACTTTGTCATAGAAATACCCACAAGTTTTTGGTTCAGCTTTGTGTGGCATTGGACATTCTCCTTAATACCCTGGTACTACAAAGGTATTAAGCTTAAAAAATGGGAATAATGTATACCTTATAGATTTGTGATAGTCAAATAAGATAATGTATCTAAAAGATATTTTCTATAAGATAGTCAAATGTTATTGGTTTTCCTACCTGTCTATCTGGAAAGCACAAAAAATTTCTAGTTGTAGAAATTTACTTCCTGTGGTTATAATTTTGCCAGAACAAATGGAAATGAAAATTTTATATTTTAGGGCATCGTTTTAATGCATTTAAAATTAAATATTAGAATATATTTATCACTTTCTAAAATAATTATAAAAACTCTTAAATTCCTTTGGAGAATTTCGTTAACTTCATATTTTGTTTTTGGATTTTTGCATGTTTGAATTTACTCTAGAATTATTTTTATTTAATTCCAAGGTTTTTTTCTTTTACATGGGCTACATCTGTTAAGGGTGACTGTTTTTTTCTTATGAAATTCTGAATTTATTTGAGTGTTTATTTTATTATTATTTGGAGTATAATAGAGAAATATTATTTTTGAGTAGTATTTTTTTGTTCTAGGCAAAGTATGCTACAGTTAAATGTCATCATAAACAATAAATTTTAAATATGTTTATATTCTTAACCTTCTTGAATATTAGAAAAGTATATCACAAATTTAGAACCATGTATTTCCTCAAAGCCCTGAAAAAAAATTTTTTTTTTACGTGCATGGGGTAGATTTTAGTTTTAGTATTGTAATATTTAACAAACACCAGTAGAGGGAGCTCTAGCTCATCTTTCTTGGTGAATTTAGCTCGTAACTTGAAAAAGTAGGTTTGTAGAAAGGCACACTTCAAAATAAATTTACAACTTAAACAACACATTGTTATAAACATTTCAGAGTTACTAAAGAATGATAATTGTAACTCACCTTAGCTTGGCGGGAGAAAACAATCTCACTTTGATTTCCATGCTTTTTAATTAAACTACTGTCTAATACAACTGCCTAAACAAAAAATTTCTAGTGTAATCTTTTGTAAACCATCCATCAAGCAACCCCAAGGCTTTGAAAGGCAAGAATCTTATCTGGTTAGTTGAGGAGGAGGAAGAGGAATGGTTGTGGTAGTGTTATAGTTTGAAATTAGATTTAGTAAGGTAAAATTTTAAATAAGTGGTAGATAGTCACAGTAGCAATGTCATATTAAAGTAAATTGTTGAGTCGTTGTGCAGTATAGGGAGAGAAAGAAAAATTAAGCTTGCTTAGAACTTGTATGCATTCACAAGGTTTTAAACCAAAATCTGGAAGGGTTCCATCCAGAAGTTTGCTCATATCTAGAGGGCTGGTCCTAATTATTGCCTGTCTTCTTTATAGACCCCAGAAGAAAATATCATGTGAGGCTGCTGGCTTACAACAACATAGAAGATGGCTATCAGGCGGACCAGACCGTGAGCACGCCAGGATGCGTGTGTAAGTGAGAGTCGTGGCAGCTTGTGTGGCTCCCACTCCCTTTTCTCTTCCTTCTTCTTTAAATTTCAGTCTCATTACAACTTGGAAGGCTTGGTGGTCTCATTACTTAATATCCTTCATGCTGCCTACCATACTATCTTGAACAAGTAGGTGCTCAGTTAATATTTAAGTGAGATGTACTGAATTATAAGTATCTATCTTAATTTTGCATACAAAAGACCATTAGAAATTTAACTGGGAAAAATAACCACTGAATACGTACATACTGAATTTTCTTTTATCTGTTTTTACCTTGAGACTAATTGTTTCTCTCCGATTGCTGTTCAGTTTTATTGTTACAAAAGATGTTGTTCTAGTCCTATGTCTACTGCTGGTTTTCTGAATGTCTTTGGCTAGTAACTTGACTTCTCTGTGCTTCTGTTTTCCAATCTATTAAGTACTGATAATATTTGACTCTATCTAACTCACAGAAAAGTTAGTTAGGTTTGGATGTTATACTTCTAGACCACTATGAATTTCTGGTGGAAGAAAGACCTAAAATCAACTTCCAGAGTGGGGTATTATGATTTTACCATTTTACCACTTTCTGCATTAAATGTTATGCCGTGTGATAAATTAACGTTGTCTTTTTCAATAGCTGTTCGTGATCGCATGGTGCCTCCTCCACCACCACCCCACCATCTCTATGCGAAGGCTAACACCTCATCTTCCATCTTCCTGCACTGGAGGAGGCCTGCGTTCACCACGGCACAAATCATTAATTACACCATCCGCTGTAACCCTGTGGGCCTACAGAATGCTTCTTTGGTTCTATACCTTCAAACGTATGTAGCTTCTGTTAATGGTTGTTTTCTTTGCTTTCTTCCCCATTCATACTTCTTACCATCTTATGCCCAGCTTGGGCTTCACCTGTAAGTATTTGTTTCAGGACTTATTTTACTTATAGAATGGCTGGGAGTTTTGCATCCTTACCATAGGCAGTTCTAAAAACTACACTTTTTGACCCTTAATTTACATAAGTGATTTTTATTTGCCCAGCTTCATGAACAAGATTAATAAGAAGCTGTATTATTTTCAAGTGGCTAAACTTAGCATGTTTAAAGAAAGAAACAGAAGACCATTTTCATGCTGGCATCAAAAAGTAGGGCTAGTTGTCTTTCTGTTTTCTAGGTTAGAGTTAGAAAGATGTTGATCACTATGTTTTAAAAAATGATTTTACTTCCATTATTTCAGGGGAAATCCCTGTGTCTTGGGACATTTCTAATACTGTTAATTTTCTAGGTTCCTCTCAGAGAGGCAACTTGTAGGCTTATTTCTATAGGATAATACCAAATGTAGTATTTTAATAGTTAAATTACATTCCTCTTTTAGTCTAAAAATGTTTTTAAAGAAAATGAGGAGCTAATGAATAATAATAGTATGCCCTATTATTGGCTGGAAATGCTGACGATCTTTTAGAAACAGTGTGGTACCAGCATTAACAATTTCATCACTCATTATTGTAGATCAGAAACTCACATGCTAGTTCAAGGTCTAGAACCAAACACCAAATACGAATTTGCTGTTCGATTACATGTGGATCAGCTTTCCAGTCCTTGGAGCCCCGTCGTCTACCATTCTACACTTCCAGAAGGTAAAGAAGGCAGCTTCTCTATGGGTTTTATCCTAAAAAAAAATTTTAAGGAAATATTTTTAAAATATATACGTCACTTTGAGAAAGATACTACCTTTGTTGCCATCTACCAGTTGATGTGCATGGGTTTTATCCTAAAAAAAAATTTTAAGGAAATATTTTAAAAATATATACGTCACTTTGAGAAAGATACTACCTTTGTTGCCATCTACCAGTTGATGTGCATACATTTGTTTTGTTTCTTAACTTTTGAAATTTCTTTTCCTTTGTTATATTTAAATTTTTTTTCTTCTCAGTGTATGTATTTCTGGCAAGTGGGCTTAAATTCAGTGTCCCTTAAGGAAGCCTTTTATTTTGTTTTGTTTTGTTTTCTTAGTCAGGAGTCTGTGCAAGACTGCACGCAAATAATTTAAAATAGAATCAAGTGAATAATGTATTTGTCAGTGATCTTAGGAACCCACACAAGAACTCATTTGTGTATGAGTGGTAGCTTGATACTGTGTACAGTACAGTGTAATATCTGCTTGGGCATCAATTCCGTAGCTTACCTATGGCTCCAGCTAAGATATTTCATGTCTCTAGACCTGCATTTCCTTATCTCTGGAATGCTGGAGTGGATAGTCTATAAGGATCATTCCTGCTCTATTTTATTTTATTTTACTTTTTTTGCAGTTGGCCAGTATCCTGCTCTATTTTAATTAGGCTGAGAGAAAGCAAGGGACATTTATGTCAGTGAGCATAGGGCTTCTTTGCTATGGTTTGGCCAATATGCCATACATGATGTTGTTCCAAAAACCAGATCTTCATACTTTTAGCTCATATTAAACGTGGTGTTACAGCATGTTACAGCCATGTTACAGTAAACTCTCAGGGAGAGGCAGGACACCGAGGCTTGAAGCAGGAAGCAGAGTTTATTGGTGCTGGCACTGGCTCAGCAGACTTGTGTCACAAAGGCTGCGCCCTGAATGCAGTGGGGCTGTCTCTTTTATATTGTTACACTTCTGGTTTTTACAGTGGGGTTAGGGGTGACCTTATATGGTTATAACTTTCTTTTAGGCAGGAAAAGTTCCAGGTTTGTTAGCAGTTACAGCAGAGCGGGAAAGTCAAAATGTTGCATCAGCCGTTACAGCAGAGCAGGGGACAGCTGGGCATATATGGTAGCAGGGTGGGACACAGTCAGGAGAGCAGTCAGGAGAACAAGGGTGCTTCAATGGAATCAACTAAAATTCTAAGATTTCACTACTTTTCGCAGATATAAATTATTAGACTTAAGTCTGCCCTGTAAACTCACTGATTCACAACTTTTTGGGGAATAATTAAATGTTTTGGTCTCAGAAGCATTTTCTTCAGTGGCCTCCTAGATCACGCTAAGTTAAAGTTCTATACATTTTAGTAATAACTATAATTTAGATTCAGTACTAGTGGGGTCAAACTCAGTATCTAGTGGACAGGTACTAGTGGTGGAACTGTAAATGTAGCAGTGTAGCAAAACAAATCAAGAGCCCTGAAAATGGCCATCCCTTTGAGTAATTCTACATCTAGAAATCTACCATCTACTTTATATTTTTAATGTCTTAAATATTATAATAATGAAATTAGCTTTCAGAAAAAGAAGAAAAAGTAGTACTTTACTATTATCAATAATGATCTTTAAAAGCTGTGATTTTGAGGTTTTTTAATGGTGGTTTCTAGTTTTTCAAATTCCTTTCTAAGCCTATCAGCCAGATATTTGAATGTTTATGAACCATTTTATCCTAGTAATACAATTTTTTTTCGTGTGTGCACAGCACCAGCAGGCCCACCAGTTGGAGTAAAAGTGACATTGATAGAGGATGACACTGCTCTGGTTTCCTGGAAACCCCCTGATGGCCCAGAGACAGTTGTAACACGCTACACCATCCTGTATGCATCCAGAAAGGCCTGGATTGCAGGAGAGTGGCAGGTCCTACACCGGGAAGGTAAATATGATCGTAAATTACTAAAGAGAAGAAAAGGTAAGATTATTAGTGATAAGGAAACAAGGGAAAGAGGGATCTAGAGTCTGTTTTGAATTTATATTTTTATGTATGAAGTAACATTATTAAATATTTTGGTTTTATTCAAAGAACATTGGGGAAGCCATTGACCTATTTTAAGAAAGATTCATGTTTCAGAAAGATCACTCTTATTGTTGTGAGTAGAAGAGATTTGGTTGAGGAGGAGTGGGGATAAGGGTAATGCGGAGGGACTAACTAGTTAGAGAGTAGACATAGTGGTGCAGGAAAGAGATAGTAAGCCTGGACTAGGATGGTGAGGATTATGATGGAAAGGAGAAGAGGGTTGAAAGACATTAAGGAGGTAAAATTGACAAGACTTGATAACTTGGATGATGGGAGGGAGAGAGAGAGGATTAAGGGAGAGAGAATTGTTATGGCTGAATACTAGGTTTTTGGTGGCGATGTGTCTTGCACTGGAGTAGGACACACTGGTAGAAGACCTGGTTTAAGGAAGAAGACCTTTGCACTGCTACTAAAATGGTCCATATGCAAATAAATTAGGGTTCACTTAAGTACAAGGAAAAGCTGATTAGGGGTTAAAAACACTGAATTTTTGTAACACTAACTTTTTAGCTGAGACAAACGGAATTCTAAAATTCTTAACATTCTTACTGCATGCTTTTATCATTATATCCTTTTAAAAATCTTGGATCTTTTATTTGGACAAGTACCATACGCCAGCTTTTAGATTGTCCAACACATAAATACTCATAGTAAAACTTCATTATTTTGTCACTTCCTTAATTCAGATATGCATGCTGGGAAAAGAATAGTTTGACAAGCAATAAAAATCTTAGGAAGGATTTCAAGAAGGAAATTTGTTGGTTATCTACATATTCTAAGCACTGTACAGTACTAGGCACTTCCACATACATTTTTATCTTTTAAGGGGAGTATTTACCCAATTAAGAAGACACACTGTAAAGACATTTATGTGCATATAATATAAAACTCCATGCAGTTATGAAATAAGCAAATGTTAACTTAATCTAGTGTTTTGACAGTTGTATATTCATGTTATGTAAGCAGAAGCCCCATAAGTAATGATTTATTGGTCACCAGAGAGACTTGAAAGTAATAAGTAGCACAAAAAAATAAATAAATAAGATAAAATAAAACAAAAGTAATAAGTACTTGGCAGCAATATGATTTTATATTTATATTGATTATCTATTGCTGCCTAACAAACCATTCTAAAACTTGAAACAATCGTTTTGTTTTCTCACAATTCTTTGAGTCAGCAGTTTGGACTGGAATCAGCTGGGCAGTTCTTCTGTTAGTCTCTCATGAGGCTGCAGCCATATTAGAGTTTCGATAAGATCTGAGTAGTCTAAAAACAGCAAAGGAAGGTTCCAGAATCAGGAAGAGAGGGAGGAGGGAGCCCCACCTAGAAAGCTTCACAAGCCTCGGCTTGCATCACATTTGCTAATGTCCCATTGGGCAGAGCAAATCACCTGGCCAACCCCAACATCAGTGTGGAGAGGGCTACCAAAGATTGTGAATAGATGGAGGTGTAATTCATTGGGGGCCCTTAGCATTTCAGTCTACTACAATATTCTTAAAAATGTATAATTCAGTTTCAGTTATTCAATTCCAAAATGATTTATGGACACAACACTTGACCAAATGACTAACCTGATTTAATAAGGTGTTATAAGTATTAATAAAGAATTTTGATTACATGAGCACATTCTTCTTTTAGTTCTTTATATGTACCTGTCTAAAAAGAAACAATATTTTATTTTGGCTCCTTTGAAGTATAATCATTTGTCAGTTTGAGACAGAGCTCAGAAAACAACATTTTGCCTCATTGACAGCTCAGTAGTGAAGTGGATTGCAATCGCAGGTTTTTATATCTGTATAAGCCTTTCTGACCATATAATAGTGCACAGGAAAAAATAAGCTATATGCTGCTTGGAGCAATTTTAAGAAACATTCCCAGTGAAAGGCTTTTGTCGTTTGCTAAATGTAGAGAGCCTTTTCATAGCTAATGTCAGTGATTCTTAAAGAACAAATAAACGATATAAGTAAAAAGCAACTGAGCTTACTTTTTTGAGAGGAAAAAAATATAAAGTGTTTAACTCACTGACATTTAAACAAAAACCAAGGACTACAACATGGCATGCAAAGAAAAAAGAAAGTGTAAAATTATGTTTTATGTCTATTTATGGTAACTTTTGGAAAAGTAATGGTGTAGAAAAAGATGAAGGAAAAAAGAAGAGGGAGAATGTCAATTTCTTTTTCCCATTTACCTGTTAATCTACATGTATTAGCTTTATACATACTTACATATACATTCAATTCACTTATTTAATACCAGATAGAGCAAGATTTTTTTCATGAATCATTTAAAAATTGTTTCTGGTATGCATATGATGTTTGTGGCTAAAATGGTACATGACAGAATGGTTGAGCAGAAATATGATATGAATTGAACTTATGTGTAATTTAATGATGAATGCAAATTACAGCCTTTGCCTTCCTGTTATACAGTAAATAAGCAGAAACTACTCAGTTATTTTCAAATCTAACAGGTACCAGAGGAAATTATGCTCTACCTCAGCAGTTCCTAAATTCCGTTCTTTATGAGTTTCCTGAAATCATAAAGACGGCCCTCCCCATAAAAGAGAAGGAAACCCTGCCATTCACAGCAGTGTGGATGAGCCTGCAAGACATTATGCTAAGAAAAATAAGCCAGGCATAGAAAGATAAATACCACATGTTCTCACTCATATGTGGGAGCTTAAAAAGTTGATCTTAACAGAAGTAGACCGTAGAATTGTGCTTACTAGATGCTAGGAAGGGGATGGAGGATAAGGGTAGGGATAAGGAGAAGTTGGCTAACAGATTAAAAACTTACAGCTAGATAAGAAGAACAAGTCCTAGTGTTCTGTAGTACTGTTAGGTGACGATAATTAGCAGTAATGTATATTTTCAAATAGCTAGAAAAGAAAATATTGAGTGTTCCAACACAAATGATAAATGTTTGAGGTGATGGATATGCTAATTACCCTGATTTAAAAACTTACAGCTAGATAGGAAGAACAAGTCCTAGTGTTCTGTAGTACTGTTAGGTGACGATAATTAGCAGTAATGTATATTTTCAAATAGCTAGAAAAGAAAATTTTGAGTGTTCCAACACAAATGATAAATGTTTGAGGTGATGGATATGCTAATTACCCTGATTTCATCATTACACATTGTTTTCAGGTATCAAAATATCACTCTGTGCCCCAGAAATATGTACCATTATTACGTACCAATTTTAAAAAAAGATTGCTCTTCAAAATTTTTTTTTCTGTGATTAAAGAAGTTTGAGAAACATCATACACTATTCCTCCTATTGGAGATTCACAATGGAAATTAAAAATCCTGCAATAAAGGAATTCAGTTGCCAAATGAACTGGACTACCAATAGTAAGAGCATATTCATTTTTAAAATGGATTCTTATTGAATAGCTACTAAGTGACAGGCTGTGTTCTAGGCACTGGCAGTATCACAGTGAACAGAATGAAGTCCCTGGAGCTTATATCCCTGGTATAAACCAACAAATATATACATTTTCAGGGAATGTCATAAATGCTATAAAGGAAGGCACAATAGAGAAAAGAGACAAAGTGATGGAGGTAGGTAAGTAAGTTCTCCTGGAAGAAATTACGTCTGAGCTTAGCCATATGGATATCTGGGGGAAGTGCAAAGCCCCTGAGGCAGAAGTGCGCTTGGCATGTTAAAGGGAACAGCAAGAATGAGGGGGAGGAGCAGGCAGTCAGAAGTGAGACAGGGTGGTAACCAAGGGCAGATCTCGTAGACCAGACTTTGTGAGCCATAGATTTTATTCTAAGAGAAATGGAAGATATTGGAGACTCATGATCAGATTAACATTTTAAAAAGATTGTTCTGGCAGCCACCTGAAAAAATTGATTATAAGGAGGTAAGAGTGGAAGCTAGGAGACCATTTAAATAGACAGGTGTCCATGTAAGAGTTGATAAGGGCTTGGACAGTGGTGGTGTTGCTGAAGGTAATAAGCCATAGGAACACAGTTTGAAAGAAGAACCAACCAGACTTGCTGGTAGATTGATGTGGGCTGTAAGTAAAAAGAGAAGCCAAATCAGTGGGGGAAATCAAGGGTTTGGTTTTGAACATGTTAAGTTTGAGATGTGTTTTAGCTGTCCAAGTAGAGAGGCTGATTAAACCGTGAGGTTAAGTTCATGGGAGAGGTATGGCCTGCAGATATAACTTAGTTGTCAGTGTGAAGATGATATTAAGACTGTGAAACTGGGGGAAAAAATCACTTAAAGTATATTGACAGAGAAGAGAAAAGTCTGAGACTGTACCCTGGGGCACTTCTCCAACCCCAAAATCTTACCCTTCGCATTTACATCTTAAATGAGCACTCACAGCTTGTATTTTAATGTAAGTTCAACTGGCATTTACTGTAAATTATCTTGTACAAAGCATTCTGCTAGCCACCATAATGTGTTCAAATATGAAAACAAAATTTTTTTTTCTATACTCCAGAAGGGGAAGAAGAGGTGTCAGAGGTGATAAAGAAAACTTACTCTTATTGAGTATGTATATACTTGTGCTAGACACTTGCCAGTGACAGTTTGTTTAACCCGTATAATAATTACCTGAGGTTGGAACTATTGCCCCCATGAGAAAAGTACAGTTCAGTAATATACCCCAAGTCACAAATTACTTAATTGGTAGCATGTCAAGATTTGATCAACATTGATCCCAAACAGCCTATTATACTGTCTTGCTTTTGAAACTCCTAGTCTTGCTAAAGATTCTGACACACATAAGAGGCAGTAGACTGAAATATTCACACTAATTGAGATCAAGGCGGTCTGCTGAGAGAATGTAAGGACAGTCAGATCACTTTAATACTTGGAAAGTACCTTGAATGTGCTCATAGGGGAACTAGACGTTATAAATAGTTTAAATAGTTTTCTTTTTTTTTTTTTTAATGAAGACACATTTTGTGTGGGAAGAGGGAGTGTGTGCACATACGTACTCTGATCCACTTATAACATTTAAATTAAATGAAAAGACTTTTGGTTTCTGGTCGTGATTGGCTTTTGCCAAACTCTTTTAAAAATTAAATGTATTAGATGATAAAATGGAAACTCTTTATATCTCTATTTGTGAAGAAATTGAAATGTTCTTCCTTCTAGCTAATCGTAACATACCACGATGCATCTTTGTTTTTTAATTCATCTGCCTAAGAACATAGTAACAGTGGAAAGACTCTTCCTGATTCTAAGTAGGGGTCACTTTGTTTATTTAACAGTTGTGTACTCAAGTAGCTCACACTCTCTTCAGGCCAAGTTGAAACCAAAGAACATGAAAACAAGTTGTGTTTGGGCTCCTGGCATTGCTGTTGGAGGTTTGGCTGCCTTACACCATGTGACCTGCAGAGGTGGCCTCTGTATCATGACCTCTCAGATCATTCCACATGTCACTTACATAATGAAATACGCCCTCGCAAGTGCACTAGAGCAGCTAGCTTTGGCTGGGAGGTGACTACTACAAAACTTCTGTAAGCTCTTTGAAGTTATTATAAGGTTGCCCTGAGTCAGGAAAAGATAAGATGAAATCACCTCAGGAAAGGTAGGTTTCCCTGTGCATATCCACCCACAAATGCAGTGGCAGAACAACTTTCTGGCTGAATTTCTATTATACCTGCCATCTTAACATTGGGTTTAATTCCTAGGGTGGTAGTCCCTTTTGTAAGAAAAATACTTCGGGCCGGCCCGGTGGCGCACTGCTACAGTGCGCCGCTTGGGAGCGCGGCGGCACTCCCGCCGAGGGTTCGGATCCCACATACAGACCGGTTCCCGCTCACTGGCTGAGCGAGGTGCGGGCGCAGCACCGAGGGTTGCGATCCCGTTGCCGGTCCCCGGTCCGGTACGGGTGCGACACTGAGGGTTGCGATCCATTGCCGGACACGAAAAAAGACAAAAAAGGAAAAAAAAAAAAAAAGAAAAATACTTCAGTGCAGTGGCAGACCAAGAGGAGAAAGACACCTCAAGGAAATAGCAGTGTCCAAACAGGAATCCTTCTTAGTAGTGATGCCAACAGAGAAAATAGCTTTACATACCAAATATCATATATAAATTCAAATGATTAGTTTTGCAGAGAAATAGATCTTAGGCACATTGCTGGTGGTAATTTTGACAGTTAATCTGAGACCTGGGTCTTCAATACTCTGACATTCCTACATAACTTTACATTTTCTTTCCTGTTTACCTTGAAGAAATCTGAAGTAATAATTAGGCTGGTGAAAAATATATTCATGCTTTCAAAAATAATTGTGTTGTTTCTAATTTAAGAAGGAAGAGCAAGATCACCTATGACAGCTATTATCATAAGTGGTATAAACATTTATAATAAGAAAAAAAATTCTCACGTTGGATTTTTAAAAATCCAATTATAATCATTGAATCTGAGTTCATTATACCATTCTCTTTGTGTGTGTCATGTTTGAAATGTTCCATAATAAAATGTTTTTAATGCCATTTGTATTCATATCTATGCATTGAGTAAAATATTTCATATATATATATGAATATATACATATTTTAAACATATATGTACCTAAACAAAAATATGTGCTACTTTTAGCAACTACTCCTAAAGTAAAGTTACAGAGAATCGTTATATGGAGGAAGTGTGCGTGGTAAAATGTTAAGTGAAAACTCTTAGATATAAAAATGCATGCAGTAAATATGTATTCACACGTTAGTGTGGGCACATATGAATACAATAAAATGTTAACAGTGAGAGGTTGTCCTTTTATTTATACTTATCTTTATTTTCCAAATGTTCTAAAATGAACATGTGTCACTTTTATAATCAGAAAAATATTTTTGAAGTAAAGGACCAAGTTTGTGTGATTGAAAGACTAAATAAAGGAGAAAAGTTTAGTTAATTTATAATTGATGTATTTATAGGGGCAATAACTATGGCTTTGCTGGAAAACCTGGTAGCAGGAAATGTGTACATTGTCAAGATATCTGCATCCAACGAGGTGGGAGAAGGACCCTTTTCAAATTCTGTGGAGCTTGCAGTACTCCCAAAGGAAACTTCTGAATCAAATCAGAGGCCCAAACGTTTAGATTCTGCTGATGCCAAAGGTCTGTATACTGCCACAGTCACTGTGGCTTTTCTTAAAAAAAAAAAAAAAAAAAAAGGAGGAAAAAAGAAATAAAGAAGCTTCCTCAAGTTGTTAAAGTTTGCAGCAGTGAGAATGGAATCATTTCTGTTTCTGATTGATTCTGAGTAAATGTGTTTCCCCCTCTAGTTTATTCAGGCTATTACCACCTGGACCAGAAATCAATGACTGGCATTGCTGTAGGTGTTGGCATAGCCTTGACCTGTATCCTCATCTGTGTTCTCATCCTGATATACCGAAGTAAAGCCAGGTGTGTTTCCATCGCTAGAGATGTTGAGTCAGTTAAAAACATTTAAATTACAGGAACCACATGAAACAAATGGAAATCAACTGCCTTTTAAAGTAACTGGGATTTTACACTTTAAGATAAATGTATAGTATTGTTACTTGAGTTCTCACAGCGTAAGAAATGTGCTCATTTTGGAGGGAGATTATTTTCTTGCTGTTTGAATAAAGTTAACTATGCCAATAAAATATTCTAAAATGAGGACCTAGTTTCCTCATTCATTTCCTCAGTATTTTGAGAAACACAAAGTGTATCCTTGGGTGTTTTGTTTTGTTTTTGTTAAATGGCACACTTAATCTGATGCATCTGCTTACTGAGAGGATTCCTTACTGTCTAGAATATTTCATATTTAAGTAGCAGTACCTGAAGTGCCTGAGTCATTGAGAACACAACAGGACGTGGGGTTGGTATTCTCCAAACAAGAACGAAGGCTAATGTAATAACTAGGGAGTGGGTTATCTATCAGCTCTGTCAGGCCATCTCATCTATGGTTTGACTTAGGCTAAATTTTCAGCAGTAACTTGCGTTCAGTGAACTCTTCTATTTCTAACCTTTTATATTTTGGCTTTTGCTTTCATTTATTTTTTTAAGGTTTTTTTTTTTTTTAATTAAAAAAAACCAGTCATATACACATTGTTTTTAGGTAATCTCCATCACTAGTCTCCTTTTATTAACATAGATTTTTCAGAGTGTATATATATATGTTTGGTACTTGTGCATAGAAACATACTCAAAAAAGCATTACATTAATGAAAGAGTTCTAATATCTTTGTGTATATTGAAGTGCTTTGGTTTTGTTGTATGTTTCTCACTTTCAGAATTTTTTATAAAATCTTTATGGACATTGTTTTAGTGATGCCTAAATCTTGTAGAAGTGCTACTATAAATTTACCATCATTAATAGGCAAGCCACTTGTTATGTTAGTGAAACAATCTGCAGACCTGAAGGAGAAGATATAAGTTAAAAATTTATGGGCTGGCCAGTTACCTCAGTTGGTTTAGAACACGGTGTTGTAACACCAAGGTCAAAGGTTTGGATCCCTGTACCGACTACCTGCCAAAACAATCCGTAATTTCTTTCTTTTTTTTTTTTTCCTTTTTGTCTTTTTTCGTGTCCGGCAATGGATCGCAACCCTCAGTGTCACCCCCGTACCGGACCCGGACC
>NW_007729862.1:180962-213752 GCF_000696425.1 Galeopterus variegatus
ACTACATTGTACATGATAAATTAAAATTTTTTTTTTTCCTTTTTGTTTTTTTTCATGTCCGGCAACGGATCGCAACCCTCAGTGTCGCATCCACACCTCGCTCAGCCAGTGAGCGGGAACCGGTCTGTACGTGGGATCCGAACCCTCGGCGGGAGCGCCACCGCGCTCCCAAGCGGTGCACTGTAGCAGTGCGCCACCGGGCCGGCCCAACAATCCATAATTTCTGTACAGATTGTAAATAAGCAACAATAACGAATAATAACACTTTGTAAATAGTAAGGCTTTTTATTAGGCATTTGTAGAAAGTAATTGTATATAATCAGGTATTGAGGAAAAAAGAAATAAAGAAGCTTCCTCAAGTTGTTAAAGTTTGCAGCAGTGAGTGGGAGTTAAAATCCAATATTCAATTTCTTTTTTATTTCCTTTTTAAAAAAATTTTAATTTAGGGCCGGCCCGATGGCGCACTGCTACAGTGCGCCACTTGGGAGCGCAGTGGCGCTCCCGCCGAGGGTTCAGATCCCACGTACAGACCGGTTCCCGCTCACTGGCTGAGCGAGGTGTGGATGCGACACTGAGGGTTGCGATCCGTTGCCGGACACGAAAAAAAACAAAAAGTAAAAAAAAAATTTTAATTTATCATGTACAATGTAGTATATAGGGAGTTTCATGTCCCTTTACCAATTCCTCTGAATACTCAATTTCTAATACTTGCCAAACAGGTATTAAAGGACTTCATTGTTTGCAAAGTTGATTATTGGCCAAATTTGCTACATTTTTCTATATCTCCTATGAGATTAGAAGATTTCTTCTTCTTCCTAATATTTCAGGAAATCATCTGCTTCCAAGACAGCACAGAATGGAACACAACAGTTATCTCATACCAGTGCCTCCTTAGTTAGTGGAAACGAAGTAGGAAAGAACCTGGGAGGTGATGTAGAAAATGAAGAATCCTTAATGCCAATGATAATGCCAAACACCTTCATAGATGCAAAGGTACTCTGAGCCAAGAAACGGATTTGCTGCATAATTCTTCCCTCCATTTACCTTTTATGTGTAAAATTTGCTTACCAAAAAGTTACATGTTGATATATTATATCCATACTTTTCTTAATGAAATGTAAAAAATACACAATTTTTCACCCAGATTCTCCTTTACATATAATATTTGGGGAGAAGAAGATGGGGATAGGTGAAGGGTAAAGAATAAATAATGAAAGAGATATAGAAAAAAGTGAGAAGGTAGCATAAATCCAATTCAATGGGATTATATGAAGCAAAAGTGTCTTAAATAAGGTCACCATAGTCATTAGTCTATATTTTGTATAATTTGGACTACCCTGTATTTACTGGGAGAACAATTTTTTATTAATCCATTTTACACTTACTTTGGTTGATTGTTGAACTGAATTGATCATCAGAACATCCCAGGTATGAATGACATTTTTTAAAATATGGAGTATCTATGTACTCGTAGGTACCTCAAGTCTTTCCCTTTACAGCCCAAGGAGGATGGGTATAGAAAAGAAATGTCATTGGAGGATGTTACTTCATACACTTTCCAGTATATTTAATAATACTACAGTGGTAAACTTTATGAATACCAACTTAAAGTTATTTTTCGTCACATTGCAACATTAGATATTATACGTTATTACAATAGCTCCCTCCCATAACCAATGTGCTATAAATCAGGTGTCAGCAAACTGCAGCCCAGCCCAGGTCAGCACACAGCCTGTTCTTGTTTGGCCACCCTCTGAGCTATGAATATTTTTTACATTTTTAGAGAGTTATTTAAAAAAAAGAAAATGTGACACAATCCGTATGTGGCTTGCAAAGCCTAAAATATTTACTATCTGGTACTTTGCAGAAAAAGATTTCCAAACCCTGCTATAGATTATTTTCCCCCAACTCTTCCCTAAAATTTAGAATAACAAAAATATAACAAAATTTCAGGGAATTTTTGTGTTGAATTTTATACAATTTTACTTAACAGACACAATCTACTTGTACCTAGCACAGTGCTATGTACAATTTATATTATGGGTAAAAAATGATGAATTGATGTTTTGCTACTTTCATTGTCTTTTTTGTTTGCTACCTAATTATTTAGTTTTTACTTTCTAATATGAATTAAGCCGTTCAATTTATTTGAAGTCAACGTAAAACATTAAAACCTAAAATGTTTAAATAAGCATAAAAAGTACTAAAATATACTGTGGTTCTGTTATTACTAGTTTGGAAGTAGACATGAGAAAGGCTAGGGGAGAAGCAGAGTTGGGAGGAAGATATGGAAAAAAAAAAAAAAAAGGAATGATGAATTGATGTTTTGCTACTTTCATTGTCTTTTTTGTTTGCTACCTAATTATTTAGTTTTTACTTTCTAATATGAATTAAGCCGTTCAATTTATTTGAAGTCAACGTAAAACATTAAAACCTAAAATGTTTAAATAAGCATAAAAAGTACTAAAATATACTGTGGTTC
This sequence comes from Galeopterus variegatus, assembly GCF_000696425.1. Lineage (NCBI taxonomy): Eukaryota > Metazoa > Chordata > Mammalia > Dermoptera > Cynocephalidae > Galeopterus > Galeopterus variegatus. The sequence goes on from NW_007729862.1 coordinate 183,445, forward strand.
TGTTATTACTAGTTTGGAAGTAGACATGAGAAAGGCTAGGGGAGAAGCAGAGTTGGGAGGAAGATATGGAAAAAAAAAGGAAGAATCTAAACTGAAAGGAGGCAGAGAGTGGAGGTCTGAAGTGAAGGAGGGCAGTAGTTTGGAGGACGTCTCTCCCAATTCCCTTGCGTTAGCTCAAGAGTTGATATTTCACCTATTGCCATGTTGTTGAGAATATGTGGGCCAATTACCTTTTTTTCTCCCCAACTGCTTTTAAATATTTTTAAGCATGCAGAAAGGTTGAAAGAATAATGTAATCACTATACAAATAATTTGTTGATATCTTGTTATAATTCCTCATCTCTCTACTGTACTTTTTGTTTGCTGTACCACTTAAAAACAAGTTTGGGGATCACTATATTTCACCCCAAATACTTCAGAATAGATTAGATAGATAGATACATAGATAGATAGACAGATCTGTAAAGAATAAACCTGTTATATCATCTTGATCACTCACACGTACCCTGAATGTGTTCTGTGCTGCCTGTGTAAGCAAAGAAAGAGGGATGTCAGTGATCATTTTTTTTCTTTTAACATTTAAACATTTTGTGTACTACTTGTGATAAGCTGAAATCTATGATACGAGGATATTTACATTTCCCTTTTTATTTCCCCAGGGAGGAACTGACCTGATAATTAATAGCTATGGTCCTATAGTTAAAAACAACTCTAAGAAAAAGTGGCGTTTTTTCCAAGACTCTAAGAAGATGAAAATTGAGCAGGTAATCCACCTAAATAAGAAAAACCTTTGGCAATTCTTAGTATGTGAAATGATAACTTAAAACAGGAAAATGTAAATTAATGTTTTATTTTAATTTTTGTGTCCTTTCTGAACATGATTTTATTAATTTGGGGCATGACTCTATGAAGAGCTGTGATGAGTGATAACTGAAAGGACAATTGGAATGTTCTCAGAGCTGTGGTTGTCAGTGGGGAGTGGGAGCGGTGGGGAGAGGGATGGGGCAGGCACCTGCATCAGCATCACTGGAGCTTTGACGCATCACTGATATGCTCCCACCCCTATGTGGGAACCACTGATCTAGATAGTCCATTCAGGATGATGACTTTTTGCACATGTACTGGAACAGTTTACAATCTCATTGCTATCTTATCTGTTTTTGCCTAGCCTCAAAGAAGACGCATCACTGATATGCTCCCACCCCTATGTGGGAACCACTGATCTAGATAGTCCATTCAGGATGATGACTTTTTGCACAAGTACTGGAACAGTTTACAATCTCATTGCTATCTTATCTGTTTTTGCCTAGCCTCAAAGAAGATTTACTCAAGCCATCTGCTTTTACCAGCCAGGCACTACTGTATTAATCAGTGATGAAGACTCCCCCAGCTCCCCAGGTCAGACAACCAGCTTCCCGAGACCCTTTGGTGTTGCAGCCGATACTGAGCATTCAGCGAATAGTGAAGGCAGCCACGAGACTGGGGATTCTGGAAGGTTCTCCCATGAGTCCAATGATGAGATACACCTGTCCTCAGTAATAAGTACCACCCCCCCAACCTATAATTCTTTCACTGGCAGTGATTCAGGTGGGGATCCCATGATGAAGAAGTGTGAGGACCCTGCAGTGCCATTGGTTGCTGGGCAGACTTCCTCTTCAGGTCCACAGCCACCATCTCCCATCCTATGCTTTGAGAAAAATGATTATCCAATCTAGACAGTCCTGCTCAGGTATCCTCACCTGTAAATCTGTTCGAAGGACAATGAACAGGGAGCCAAAGCCTTTTGTGAAAATTTTGATGTCTTATTGGGTAGATCAGCCTTTTTTGAATGTGTTTTTTTTTTTTTTTAACTCACGTAATTTGAATGTTTCATTGTCAGCAATGTGAAAGGACAGTCAAGACGTTTGACTGTATTATAAAATATATCACTGGAGCAAGGGAAAGACTTTTGAAAGCCCCTTTGCTGACTATCTACCTCAGTTTGCCAAATGGCAGACTCTGAAGACAACTTTGTTACCTCATTTGTTGTTATAGTTTATCTCAGCTACATAACCAATGATACTTCCTAGTAGCATTTTGTTTTCATTGCTGTATGTGTAATGTGTGTGATCAAAGGAGTCATATAGGTAGGTGAGTAAGAATGTTTATCTGAAGCTCTGACTTTTAAAAACTTACGACACCTGCATGGTTTAGATAATTTAACCCCCTTGGCTCTGAGGACTGTTAAACCACTGAGAAGTGAAAAAGTGTGACTGTTTATTTTAATGAATGGCCAAAACAAAAATGTATATCTCTTTTGAGAACAGAACTATTCAGTAGTTTATAGAGAATAATATTGCTTAGAAGGCCTTTATGTTTTTGACATCAGAGCCTGAGTGCTGTATCTGCTACATCCCAAACCTCAACCTGCCTAGAGCCGTGCCTTTTCTCCCTTCCCCTTTGCCTGACAGTTGGCCAAAGGCTGCACTGAGTTTGCAAAGCATCTTCACCTCTTCCAGTATTAGTTGCAAGATCACATGTAGAAAATGGGTTTTTAAAGAGAATGGATTAGGGTTTTCTTGTTTTTTGTTTTTTTAGTCCCAGTTTGGCTTTTAAGGGTTGAAGACATTTCATAAAATATGAAAAATGAGGATAAATGCAACAGTAGACAGTCAAATGAACGTGAGGTTATCATGGTAACAGTGCCTTCTGCTATACATTATGAAATTCTTTGCCTTATGCCTTTTTAATACTCATGTAGTTGTTTAGGACAAGAGTACAAAAAGTTGCCTTAAGAGTTTCTTGGATTTTGTCAATAACTATTTTGATGTATAGTATCTTACCAAAGCTGTTTTTTTTTTTTTTTTTTTTTTTTTTTTTCAGTGCAGGTTTTGTTTTTAGGGATAAATATTCAGAGTTCTACCATCCTACTTGCGTTTTCTTGAATTCTTAAGAAAATTTGGTACTCTTTATTTAATCTTCCTTCAGTGTCAATGCTGTGAACAAGGAATGATAACTCCAGGCATGAGTTCATTCTCTTGCTGGTTGGAAAGCAGCAAATTGTTAACTCAGCCACATAGAATAGGCCTCTCAGTCATGAGACAGTTACCTAGGTGCAGAGTAATGGGACAGCATGAAGAATTAAACACATGGCATAGCCAGGGGACCCCCACCTCCTTTTAGAAGTATTTTTTCAAATTTTTTGGAAATGACTTTTGAGTCTCATTTTTAAAGGAATCTTAATGGGGTTCCCCTTAAAACTTTTTGTTTGTAGAAGGGACGGGGTTATGTTAAATGGTATTCCAAACCCAAAAGAATATTTCTGGATAATATCATCTCCTATTCCAATGACTGATGATATAACATTTTTTAAATTGTTTTTTTAATCCATAGTTTTGTGCCAAACTGGATGTGTTCAGACGCAGACCAGCATTAAGCGCCAGCAACTTCTGAGCTAAATACAAAGTCCTCCATTTAGTTATCTAAGTATGGGCTTTATGGCAAAATAAAACTAAACAAAACAGAAAAGCAGAGCTTTAGGTGAACAGTCTAAGGCAATGAAAAATGCTGCTCCTGCCTCTATTGCTCCTGTTTTATACTACCTCCTTTTAAAGTTATTCTAGTGTTATATTTTTTCCTGTACTCAGGGAACATTTTGTTACTTTTAACCTGCCTCATGGAAGCATGGGCAAATTGACAGGGTATGGAGTTCTTTGGTTTGTAAGTAGAAGTATGTGGGGCCAACTTTTATCAGTATCTAAAATTAAGGAGTACAGTGTGATCATTTTACTTTTTAAACTTTCATTAATAGGCAAACAAAAATTAAAGCTGAAACATCATCCATCATGGCTATGGAAGATGTGTCTAGGACTGTATGAATCTGAATTTGAAGTTTTAAATGCCTAAAATGGTGATCAGAAGTCCTTGAGAAAAGTGTTTTGTTTGGTTTTTGAGGAATAGGCCCATAGTTATTATAGATCTTTAGGCTATAACTATTTACTAATTATTTACCAGTACAGTTTTTACGTTTTCATTTTGTTTTTATACAAACTTTTAAATAATAATCTTTTTACCAAAGAATTTTCTGTAGAAAGTGAAATTTTGATTTTAATTCCCCCAAAATTGAATTAACTAGAAACATCTATAGATATGAAGCTTACACAAGTAGTTACTAACCCAATACAATAGGGTTTATATTGATCGTTGTAGTTAAATAGACTAGTAATGTTAACTACCTTATTGTTACCAGAGCATTTAAAATAAGTTGTAATACTTTCTTTACCAGCAGATAGTTCCAAAGAATTTCAAGTATAATTTTTTTCTTCAGCAAGTAAAGCTTCAACTATACAGTATTAGAATAAAGTATTTTTAAATTGTTGAAACTACTTGTTGAAGAGAAAAAAATCTTTTCACCAAAAACAAATATTTTGGTCTCATTAAATAAGATATGTAGTGTACAGTAAAGACTTCATTTTACTCGGCCAGAGCAAGCTTCTTTGAAGTCTTAAGTATAAAATTGTAACTCAACTGTGAAGGTTCTCACTCATCTCTCATAGCAGTGTTACTTTAGGGTATGTCACTCCAAAGAGGCTAATATGCAAATGGTAACTGTTTTCTTTTCCAAAGATTTATTTGCTGTAAGTACTGATACATGCATGTCATTTTTATGCCAAATATTATGAGATACTGCTCATCAGTATTTTCATACCAAAGACCATTAAAATATATAGGTTAGCCTGTAATTAAGTAAAGATGAGCAGATTTGAAATAAGTTTATTTAGAGTCTGATAGGGAATCTAGCTTTAGTAGCAAAAGGATATCAAAGGGCTAAGTTTACATAATTAAAAGCAATACAATTATATTGGTATTTATCAGTGTTTTTTATTCAAGTACTTTTTATCAGCAAATTAAAAAGAAAAAACCAAAGATATTTAAGGTTACCTCCGCATGTAGGCAAATTTAGTTGTACATTAAACTGTCATTTTTTTGTTTATGTTAACCAAACGTGTCTCTCCAGAACCTGGTCTGTGTACAAATGGCATACATAGGGACTTTCTGTTCAATCTGCTGATTCAGCCACAGGATGTTTTTGCCAAATGGTATGATACTTTCCTAAGCACCTTGAGTTTGAGATGTCAACAGAAATATCAGCAGAATATTATGGTAACCCTTGAATTAGACTTCTTCTTGCTTCAAGCATTACCTGGTTAAATCAGATGGCTTGAGGCAGTCCCTTAATGATAGGGATGTTCTCATCTCTGAGGACATTACAGGTAAACAAATCATGGCACCATTTAAGTGGGTTGTGCTTTGACAGGTATGATCTTTCAAGTTGTTGAGTTGAATTTAAAGTTGTTAAATTGAAATTTTCTTCATTGCATCAAAGGAGCCTGGTTTTCAAACTTTATTGGAACCTCGAGTGAAGGAAAAATCTTTTTTATGAAATGTAGAGTTTTATGTATTGATTAGTCTAGGAGTTAAAGAGACAGATTTATCCACTAAGTGACTTAAAAATTAGCTTTGCCCTACCAAGGAAATTAGATCCTCAGTGAAATGCTGTACTTTTATTTGCCTTTGTTTCAAACAAGAACAATGCCAGCATTGGGAACATCGGTGATTGTATCAGTTTTGTCTTGGCCTTGTTAAGGACTTCTGCCAGAAACTTACTAATGGTTGACAATGCAGAATCATTGTTCAAGTCTGTATGAAGACACCTTTGGAAACAATTCAGAGTGTGTCACAAAAAGATGGAATTGAAAGTATCATTTTTTTAAATGCAAGAATACCCAGATGTGGTTCCACTTCAGCAGTGGCTGTAGTAATTCACTTACATACATTTATATTTCACTGAATGTAAATTTTGAATACTGAATGTAGAAAAAAAGTTCTAACTATATTGAAAGAGTCATGATCTTTCTAAGACTAAACAAGTATGTACATAGTTTGCAGACTTTGTTCCTGACAATTTGCCCCATGGGTCTCTGATAAAATTCCTTTAGTTTAATAGTCAAAATAATTTTTGTGGTCTGTGAGCACAGAGTAGCAGGTTCTGGAGACCACCATCCACAGCCAGTTGTCTAATTGTGAGTTTTATTGATGTTTAGAAGAACAAAACCGTAGAATTCTGTGTTAAGTTGATTTATGCTCAGGACATAAGATCACAGGCTAATGCAATGTGTATGTCTGCAGGCTTTAATCTCCTTAGTTTCTCTTTGTAAGCATTTGAAGATGTTTAAGATTAACATGACAGTCTGGAATTTTTACCAGACAGATACTACAGCATATTATTTTCCTGTTGCTACTGTAACAAATTACTGTGAATTTTAGTGGCATAAAAAAACACAAATTTATTATCTCAGAGTTATGTAGATCAGAAGTTCAACACAGGTCTTACTGGGATAAAATCAAACAGGGCTTGTTCCTTCTGGAGGCTTTAGGGGAAAATTCATTTCCTTGTCTTTTCCAGCTTTTAAAAGCTGTGAACTCCTCCTTCCATCTTCAAAGCCAGCAACGTAGCATTTCTCTGATGCTGCTTCCATTATCATATCTTTTTCTCTGACCCCAACCAAGAAAGGTTCTCCAATTGTAAGGACTCGTGTGACTGGATTGGGCCTACCTAGATAATTCAGGATAATCTCCCTATCTCAAATTCCTTAGCTTGATCACATCTGCAAAGTCCCTTTTGCCAGGTACGGTAACATATTCACAGATTTCGGGAATTTGGCCCTGGACTTATGTGGGTGGCCATTATTTTTTCTATTATATATACATTATTTCTATGGAATTCTGATCCCTATAAAATTTCTGTATCATTATAGATATTGAAAGTCTGAGGTCACGGGCCCCTAGGGGAACTTTAAAATTTCAAAGCCATGAACATTTTGACTTGTAGGCTATCAAAAGCATACATTAAACTTTCCCTCTAAAACACTTGTAAAAGCAATTCAGCTTTAAACTTCTTGGGCCAGCCCGGTGGCGTACTCAGTAGAGTGTGGCGCTTGGGAGCGCGGCGGCTCTCCCGCTGAGGGTTCGGATCCCATATAGAGACTGGTCCGCTCACTGGTTGAGCGCGGTGCGGGCGCGACACCGAGGGTTGCGATCCCGTTGCCGGTCACGAAAAAAGACAAAAAGGAAAATAAAATAAAATAAAATAAAATAAACTTCTTGAATATGTGCTTCATAAAATAACATCTCAGTCCTATGGTTTAACAAAGTTTCCTAAATATTTGCCTCTCATCTTATGAAATTTTACCAGCACTTTTTTGAAAACTGTTCTTGTTATAGTTATCCTTTCTCCTTTCTTCAGTAATTATGGTGGTAGGGAAAGGTTGGGAAAAGACCTCAAAACACAGGGACTCAGAGCAGATGAACAGGACCATGCTCAAATTCATTCTTTGTGTTGTTTTAAAAACACATTTGCAACATGCAGACTTTAAATCTAGTTTATGGCTTCAGCTTCATCAGCCACTGTGTGTCTGGTTTTCAGTTTTGGTAACCCCCAGATTTTCCATCAGCAAGAAGCACCACTTACCTCATCAGCATGGCACATCTCCTAGGAAATTTTATCTTTCTTGTTGTTCTTCTTTGATTTCAATTGTCCTTTTCCTAGAAAGCTTTAGATCCTAAAACTCTAGTGTGTTGTACTTTCCAGATCATTTCAAGGCTAGCCCTGTTTCAGTTTTGAAGGGCAATTTCTTTTTCTACCCTAATTTTCATCATTTCTTCAACTAAAGAGATAAAATTATCTCCATCATGGGTGAAGACCAGGATTATATTCTGAGTAAGGATAAGAGAGCTGGTCATATTACAGCTTCTCCTGATTCCAGTTTTTACAATGAAATTATGCCATTTACTGAGCAACGGCAGTGTGCCAAGCACATGCTTTATCTCTGGAAACTGCTACATTCTGCAGAGCCAGAATTATCCCCATTTTACAGGTCAGGAAACAGCTGTGACCTTGCCAAAGGTCACAGCTAGTAAGTGGCTTGGCCAAGATGCAAACCCAAGTCGGTCTAACACCAAAGTTTATAGTATTTCCACTATGATATACTGTCTCAGCTAAGAAAAAATTAGTCAGGCTCATAGTTCCTTCTGCAGTAGGACCAGAAATAACTTTGGTTTTTTGTAGCCATGAAGACCAAATTGTGTCAACACAACTTGTCCACAGAGTAATAACCAACAGAGAGAAGCCTGTCTTAGTTATATCCATTTATTCACAGGAGGAATGTAGGAGGGGTTAAGCTGTAACTCATCCCTTGTCATCTCCGGACTTCTTTTTCCTCCTTCAAAACTTTGTTTCTCTCTGCTAAAATTGTGTCTAACGACTGATGCTTGTGCCTAGAGTTGCACTAGAAATAAAATAGGCATGATTTCTGGAGTTATGTAGTTAAGCATTTCCTTATTAGATGAGGTCTCCAGAATTGGGTTTTATTTTTTGTAATTTTCCATGGCCCCCATATGCAAATAGGAATTTAACTGGAAAAAGCCAGGTGTATAACCGGTAATCCTTTCTTGCTAGACCTACAGAGTCAACCTTTTTTTTTTTAATACAAACTAATTAATTAATACACTAACTTAGGAGACCGCAAAGTTGAGGGAGAGTTGTATAGCAGAACAAGTATAAGATTAGGCTTTAGAGCACCAAGTCTTGATCTTTTTGAGAATTGTGTGTTAGAAAAGTTCTTAATCTATTTGTTTCTTCTCTATCCATGAAGTGAGGATGATTTGTTGTGCAGAATAAAGCTATAAGTACTTTGAAAACTTAAAAAAAATTCAAGTGTAAATAATTTGCAAGTCATTTTTGTGAGGCTATGAAACATATTACGGATTTTTTTTTACAGGTCAGCCTTTCCAATTACATTTTGCCTATGCTAAAATGAAAACTGTTTGCATTTTTTATATGCACACACAAAAAAAACAAATAGAAAAAAGTGGTTGGTATAAGATATAGCCTGAGATTTAAACACTTATCTGTAATGTGGGTAAATCCATAAGAGGAAACAGAGGAATTGACTATACTCTTGAAAGTACTAAATTTGAAATCATTAACCCAATTTAGACATTTTTTGATATCTTGTCTTTTAAATAGTTCAGGAGAGAGTCAGTCTCAGGGGTAGGCAGGTGAGGAGAAAAGTACACGTTAAGGATTCTTCTCTAACAGATCTATCTTTTCAAGATTATGAAGCATTTTAACTTTTCTGCAAACTATTGAGAATGAATGAATTTTATATAGGGCAACACATATGGGGACTGATTTCCAGTTTACTCAAGTCTACATTGAAGGCTTTTTGGGGAGAATTATATGATTGTCATCTTTTTTTAGAGAAAGAAAATATTTTCTCTAACTTTTTCTTGCACCATCCAGTATCACTCTTTGTATAATACATAAGTTTGTATCTTGTCAGTAGTTCATGGTATGTAATCACATTCTTATAAAATTTATTTTTTAAAATTTGTTACAGAAGTTTATTTTCCTATGGAACTGTCTTTTAAAACAACAAAAATATTTAAAATCTTTACCTTAAAATGTTCAGCTTCCTGTTACCACATTGTGGATATCTATTTTGTTTGCAAGTGAAAATGAGTACTGATGATTAGCAACTTGAGCCTGCTATAGGAAATTGCAAAGCCTGAATACACACACATTGCCTTAGCCTATCAGTAGACTAGAGGACATATATTAAGAAAGTTTGTCTTTTTGTTGCTGTTTTGAACAAAATCTTATGTCTGTGTGTGTACAATTTATTTTTTTTTTCCATTTTCTTTAAAGATGTGAATTAAATGAAAGTGTGGGAGCCAGTTAAATTATTTTATATTATGGGTGTTCTGGATCCTTTCACTCCATATACCATTTTCTTGTAGGGGCAGCATTTGCAGACTTGTTAATGGACTATAGAGCTGAGCTATACTAATTTTATACTTGACTCAGGGGATCAGCTCTGTGAATCCATTGCATGAAGAAAGCGAATGTTCGCCTTGATTTTGAATGTACCTTTTTAATATCTTCTTAAAACATTTTGTTTAATAATGTGGGTTTGTTTTCTTTTTTTTTAGCATCATAATAAATATTGCTTAGTATTTTCCTCCTCCCCAGGGTGGTTTATATACTATCCTACAGTTCATGCCAAAAATGAGTAAAAGTTTAAATAAATGCCAAAATGTTTATGAAACTGCTGTCTAAATACTGATTGATTGCACAGTTTAAATAAAAGTTTTCCTTAGTTAAAGAAGAAGAACCCATGTTTTCTTTTACTCTTCAGTTTTCTTTTGGGGAATGGCAAATGAAAACTTTCAATTTATGTAACAGTGGCTTTCAAATCCCAGGATAGGATGATTATAGCGTCCACTTGAAGCAGTAGAAATAGAACCTGTTTACAGTAACTGAGAATTGTTTTCATTTGGCATTTACTGAATAGCAGCTAGACAGAAGACAGTTTTCCCATTCCAGTAGATGGTTGCTCACCTCAGGGACTGAATAGTGGGTAGGCTAAAAGCAACGGGCTTATCCAGACAGACAGTTCTAATTCAGGATAAAGTTTTGCTTTTTAGTATTAAAATGAAAAACATGGTAAGAGGATCCTGAAAACCCTCCCACAGAAAACTTCAAGAAATAACAATAAAAAATAAATAAAAGAAAAAAACTTTTTAAAAATAAAAAGACCAAAAATAAATAAATAAATAAAATGACCCAAACAAATTTTTAACACATTGTTGAATTCTTATTTTTTTAAAAAAATCTTTAGGTTTGGGGATGAAATGAGAACTGAAAAACAGAGCAGTAACTTCTTGAAATGACATTGTGCTGACTTTGGAGACACAAAAGAAGAAATTAATAACACAAGAGGAGAGTAATAAACTATATTTTAAAAAGAACAAGTAAATTAGGAAAAAGGGAATAAAATCCCCTAAAATTAAAAAATACAGTCATTGAGTTTTTGAAAATATGTTAAATTAATATATCAAATACAGTGAAAGAATATTTTAAAACTGAAAGATAAATGCCAGAAGATTAGCCAGAATGCAGCACAGAGTTAAACATATAGAGAATATAAAACAGGTAAACAGAGAAGATTTAACATACATCTGACAGCTGTTCTAAAATGAAAGACTGATGGCTGGCCTGTGGCTCACTCGGGAGAGTGTGGTGCTGATAACACCAAGGCCACGGGTTCGGATCCCATGTAGGGATGGCCAGTTTGCTCACTGGGTGAGCGTGGTGCTGACAACACCAAGTCAAGGGTTAAGATCCCCTTACCGGTCATTTAAAATAAAAATAAAAATAAATAATAAAATAAAATGAAAGACTGAGTGAAGGATAAGCAATATTCAAAGAAAAAAAATGACTGAAAAACTGATGAAAGACATAAATCCTCAGATTCAGGAAGCATGAAACTTGAAGGATAAGCAATATTCAAAGAAAAAAAAATGACTGAAAAACTGATGAAAGACATAAATCCTCAGATTCAGGAAGCATGAAACTCAATCTAGAAATATAAAAATAAATCTACACCAAGACACATTATAGTGAAACTTCAGGACATCAAAGACAAAGAAGAACTTAAAGACAGCTAGAGAAAGATTATATAGATTGTACTAAGAAGATTTCTGATTGGCAATAAAAGAAGCAAGAATGTAGTGGGATAATACCTTTAAAACATCACGAAGGAAAATAACTGCAATATGGAATTTTATACCAACATAAAACATCATTTAAATGTTAGGGCTAAGTAAACATAATTTTAGACAAAGATTGAGAGAATTCACCACTCATTCACCCTTGCTACATGAACAATAAAAGATGTACATTAGGAAGAAGAAAATAGAATTCACAAAGAAGGTATGAGAAGAAGCAGTGATGAACAGGAAATACAAATCAAAATCACAATGAGATGCCACTTCACACCCACTAGGATGGCTAAATCAAAAGACAGTAGCAAGTGTTGACAAGAATGTGGAGAAATTAGAACCCTCATACATTGCTGGTGGGAATGTAAATTATGTAGCCACTGAGGAAAATAGTTTAGCAGTTCCTCAGAAACAAAGTTACCATTTGACCCAGCAATCCCAAGAGAAGTGTATACCCAAGAGAAATGAAAACATACACAAAAACTTGTACACACATAGTCATTACAGCATAATCCATAACAGCTAAAAAGTGGGGACAACCCAAATGTCCATCAACTGATAAATGAAATGTGGTGCATTCACTCAGTGGAAAATGATTCGGCCATTAAAGGGAACAAAGTACTGATAAAGTACACTACAACATGGATGAATCTTGAAAACATGCTAAGTGAAAGAAGCCGATCAAAAAAGAAAACATCGAGCTAACTGGTTAGCTCAATTGTTAGAGCATGGTGCTGATAACACCAAGGTCCAGGGTTCAATCCCTGTATAGGTCAGCCACCCAAAACAAAACAAAAGAAAAATTTTTTTTTAAATTAAAGAGTAAGTGCTAAAATAATAGAAATGGAATATATAATTTCTAAATCTAATTTAGGTGGAAAAGGAAATGAAGAATACATGATCAATTTTTAATAGAAAGCAGGAAAGGAGAGGGGAAAAAAGCAAATGTAATCTTGAGAAAAGAAAAAACAGTAATATGGCCGGAAAAATGCAATTGAACCTTGTAAGGACACCATGGGCACGCAAGCGGAGGGGGAGGGGCATTCCCTAGCAATATGGCGCCCTTCCGGGTTCTTCTCCGCAGTAAACAAGCCTGCCGGTGCCAACACCCAAGCCCATCCACGCCAAACCTTAGCCAGTCACAGGTCAAGGCTCACCTCCTGCCCAGCCCCATCCAATCAGCTACCGCCTGTCCACCCCCTATCCAAACCCGGAACGCAGCTCCCTATAAATATACACGCAGTCCTTGAATAAAGTGGAACTTCTCTGGCAAACTGTCAGCTTGGGTTCTGTCGTCTTATCAGCTCGGGTCCGTGCGCCCTTTCATAACCTGTAGTTATGGAAGAAGTAAACTACTGCCACTTTAAAGGTTGGATTTTAAAAAAATCTTGCTATAGATTGTTTACAGTAGATACACTTATAATGATCCCCGAATTCAACAAAGTCAGAGTACAAGATTGACACACAAAACTCAATTGCATTTCTATAACCTTGCAGTGAATAATCTGAAAAGGAAATTAAGAAAGCAATTCCATATTAGCAATTCCATCTAATACAATAAAATAAAATACATAAAAACAAATACTCTAATACATAAAAACAAACTTAACCAAGGAGGTAACTTGGTTAAGTTGTACACTGAATACTTGTACACTGAAGACTACAAAACATTGCTGACAGAAATTAAAGACAATAAGTGCAAAGATATCCCATGTTCATTATGGGAAGATTTAACAGCACTGAGAAGTCAATACTTCACAAAGCTATCTACAAATTCAATGCTATTCCTATGAAAATTACAATGGCTTTTTTTATAGCAATAGAAAAGCCAACCGTCAAATCTGTATGGAATTTTGAGGGGCCCTGAACAACCAAAACAATTTTGAAAAGAACAAAGTCTGGGGCCGGCCCGTGGCTCACTCGGGAGAGTGCGGTGATGATAACACCAAGGCCCCGGGTTCGGATCCCATATAGGGATGGCCGGTTTGCTCACTGGCTGAGCGTGGTGCTGACAACACCAAGTCAAGGGTTAAGATCCCCTTACCGGTCATCTTTTTAAAAAAAAAAAAAAAAAAACAAAGTCTGAAGATTCTCACTTCCTGGTTGCAAAACTTAACTACAGAGCTAAAGTAATCAAAACAGTGTGGTAATGGCATAAGGACAGACATATAGACCAATGGAATAGAATCGAGAGTCCAGAAATAAACCCGTATACCTATGGCCAATTGATCTTTGACAGGGTGTAAAGTCCATTCAATGGGAGAAGGAACAGTCTCTTCAGTAAATGGTGTTGCCCCACTGTTTATTGCAGCACTGTTCACAATAGCCAAGTTATGCAGTCAACCTAGGTACTTATTGAAAAATGAGTGGATAAAGAAAACATCGTACATATACACAATGGAATACTGCTCCGCCATGAAAAAGAATGACATCCTGTCATTTGTGGCAACATGGATGAGCCTGGAAGACATTATATTAAGTGAAATAACTCAGGCACAGAAAGATAATTACCATATGTTCTCATTCATGTGGCAGCTAAAATAATAATAATAACTGAACTTTTAGAAGTATAGAATAGAACTGTGGTTACTAAAGGCTGGGAAAGGGAGGGGGAGAGGGATACTGAGAGGTTGGTTAATGGACACAAAATTACAGTTAGGTAGGAAAAATAAGTTCTAGTGGTGTACAGTAGTGTTAGGCATCAATAATTAACAATAATTTACTGTATGTTCTCAAATGGCTAGAAGAGAGGAGCTTAAATGTTCTCATCACAAAGAAATGACTTTTTGTGGCGATGAATTTGCTGATGACTTTGATTTGATCACTACCCATTGTATGCATGTACTGACATATAACTCTGTACCCCATAAATATGTACAACCAATATGTTTCAGTTAAAAAATAAATTAAAAAAACACATGCTAGAATAAAATAAAATTTTGGCTTTTGGGGGGGAAAAAGATAATACAATCTTTTCATGAACTTTTTGAAGACCCCTTGTATGTATTTTTTCCCCAAAGGGACAAAAGAGCAGAATGAATCAATATAGTTCAAAATAAAATTGTACTTTCAGTTTTAAAGAAACAAACAAAAAACAATGGTGCTGGACAACTGGGTTTCTATATGCAAAAGAATGAAGTTAGACCCTCTACCTCACGCCATATACAAAAATTAACTCAAAATGGATCAACAATCCAAATATAAAAAGCTAAAGCCATAAAACTGTTAGAAGAAACCATAAAGGTAAATCTTCATGACCTTAGATGAGGCAATAGGTTCTTACATAAGATACCAAAAGCACAGCAACAAAAGAAAAAGAAAAAGATAAACTCATTTCATCAAAATTAAAAATTTGTGTTTATCAAAGGACCTTATCAAGTAAATGAGAAGACAACTTACAAAATAGGAGAAATATTTGAAAATCATATATGAGATAATGGTTTAATATCCAGAATATATGGAGAACTTCTAAACTCAACAACAAAAAAGTCCAAAACCCAATTTAAAAATGGTCAAAGGAGATGAATTCACATTTTTCCAAAGATATGCAAATGTCCAATAAACACATGAAAAGATGCTCCCTAATGACTAAGTAGCCTTAGTCATTAGGGAAATGCAAATCAAAACCACAGTAAGACACCACTTCATACCAAGTGTCAGATTAATGGATTAACAAAATGTGATACATCCATAAATGGAGTATTATTCAGTCATAAAAAAGAATGAAGTTTTGATACATGCTTCAACATGGATGAACCTTGAAAACATTATCCTAAGTGAAATAAGCCAGATACTAAAGGACAAATTTTGTATGATTTCACTTATATGGAATATCTAGAACAGAAAAATTCATAAACACAGGAAGTAGATTAGAAGTTACCAGGTACTGGGGATAAGGGGGAATGGAGAGTTGCTGCTTAATGCTTACAGAGTTACTATTTGGGTTGAAGAAAACATTTTAGAAACAGTTATGGAGATAGTTGTCCAACAATGTGAATGTAATTAATGCCACTGGATTATAAAATTAAAAGTGGTTAAAATGGTAAATTTTATATAATATATCATTTACCACAATAAATAAACTTAACAAAAATATGATAAAAAAAATTGCAGGGCTGGCCCGGTGGCGCACTCGGTAGAGTGCGGCACTTGGGAGCACGGCGGCGCTCCCGCCGAGGGTTCGGATCCCATATAGAGACCGGTCCGCTCACTGGTTGAGCGTGGTGCGGGCGCGACACCAAGGGTTGCGATCCCATTGCCGGTCGCGGTACAGACGCGACACCGAGGGTTGCGATCCCGTTACCGGTCACGAAAAAAGACAAAAAGGAAAAAAAAATTTGCAAGTGAAGAAAAAGGTATACTAAAGAAAGAAAGCTATATACATAGCTTATATGAATATTAACAGGAGACAAAATGGACTTTAAAGTAAAAAGAGAGTCACTGTAAATGATGATAAGGAACAATTCTCTGAGAACAAATGTAATTTTTCACTTGAAGAAAACTAACAACTTAGTTTCAAAATATATTAAAAAAAATAGGGCTGGCCCATGGCTCACTCAGGAGCATGTGGTGCTGACAAAACCAAGTCAAGGGTTAAGATCCCCTTACCAGTCTTCCTTAAAAAAAAAAAAATAGTGGGAGATTTTAACTCAACTTTCTCAAATTTTATAGATGATAATTCACACACAAAAAATAAGAATATAGATTTCAACAGCATTTAACAAGCTTGAACTAATGAGTATATATAAAACCCTACACCTAAGGGAAAAAAAGTACAGTTTTAAAGTACACATGGAAGGGCTGAGTCCATATATATAAAACCCTACACCTAAGGGAAAAAAAGTACAGTTTTAAAGTACACATGGAAGGGCCGAGTCTGTGGCGCACTCAGGAGAGTGCGGCGCTGGGAGTGCAGCAGCGCTCCCGCCGCGGGTTCGGATCCTATATAGGGATGACTGGTGCGCTCACAGTGCTCACTGGCTGAGCGCAGTGTGGCCGTTCTCAAAAAAAAAAAGGACAAAAATAAATAAATAAATAAAGTACACATGGAAGATTTTTTTTTTAATTATTTATTTATTTATTTTTAAAAAGATGACCGGTAAGGGGATCTTAACCCTTGGCTTGGTGTTGTCAGCACCACACTTTCCCAAGTGAGCCATGGGCCGGCCCTGGAAGGTTTTTTTAAATCTGTATTGACTATACTGAAAGTCTCAACAAATATCAAAAAAATCAATATCCAAGAGGCTGTGTTCTTTAACCACAAGGTAATAAAATTAAAGATTAGTTATAAAAAGTAAATAAAATGCCAGGCATTTGGGTATTTAAAACTTTTCTAAGTCGTAAGTTTAAAAATCAAAATAAGGGCTGGCCAGTTAACTCAGTTGGTTAAAGCTTGGTGTTGATACCACCAATGTCAAGGGTTCAGATTCCCATACTGGCCAGCTGCCAAAAACTAAAAAGTAGTAATAATAAATTTAGAACTGATTGAAAACTAAAACATATATCAAACCTTGTGGGATACAGTAAAACAGCACTTAGGAATGAAGTCTTAAATACATATATTAGGAAGAAATATGGAAACATATTAGGGGAATGGCTGGCCTGTTAACTCAGTTGGTTAGAGCAGGGTGTTACAACACCAAGGTCAAGGGTTCAGATCACCGTACCAGATAGCTACCCCCCAAAAGAAATATATTAGGAGAGAAGTTAGAAAATTAATGAGGTGAGCATCAAAATCAAGAAGGTAGGGAAAAGATTAAGAATTACCATCTTGGAGGCCATGAGAATGTGCCTTATAAACCTACAATTACAAGGAGCTTAAATGAACAAGGACTCCAGATGCTCTGAAACCCATTGCCACCTTTGTGCTGAGGTCACGCTTCCCAAGGGTGCTCCCCAACAATGACTGAGTGGAGCAGGATTACTAAGAAGGGCTGTTCCTCGAAGACACAGGACTCCTTTGCCAGTTCTGATTTGAGGGTTTCCCAGCAGTGACTTTGCAGAGCGTTCCATAGACTGTACATCGGTCTTCCTCCCAACCTTCCTTTTCTCTCTCATTCAATGTCAGACTTGCATCCTGTCTGATGGCTCTCCCAGCCGTTCCTGATTCCTCCCCAGTTTCTCTCACAGTTGTTCACTCTAATATAATCTTTGCACTTTTAATCCCATCTTAGTGACTGCACCCTCCAAAGAAAAAGAAAGGAAAATAGTAGAAATTAATAAAATTGAGCAGAGAGGATTAACAATCCTAATAAAAATCCGGCAAAATTAAGCAAGAGAAAAAAGAGAGTACAGATAACCAATATTAAGGATTAAAAAAACTCTTAGTGACTGCACCCTCCAAAGAAAAAGAAAGGAAAATAGTAGAAATTAATAAAATTGAGTAGAGAGGATTAACAATCCTAATAAAAATCCGGCAAAATTAAGCAAGAGAAAAAAGAGAGTACAGATAACCAATACTAAGGATTAAAAAAAACCCAAAATACAGAGTAGATATTTTTAACCAGAGTAAACAATAACCAACATAATGTCTATAAATTTGTAATATATATTCAATGAACAATTTTCTAAGGGAAAATATCCTCGACCCTGTCTGCTCATTATTGAAGAGATTTGAAATTTCTGTTTTCTGGGCACCACCTCCTCACAGTCTGATTTAATTTATCTGAAATAAGATCCATTGTATTAGTCCATTTCTGTTGCTTATAACATAATGCCTGAAACTGGGTAATTTATAAAGAAATTAAATTTATTTCTAACAGCTTGGAGGCTGGGAAGTCTGAAGTCCAGGGAACACGTCTGGTGAGGGCCTTATTCTGGTGACTCAGGCTATCACATGTTGAGACAAATGGCATGAGCAGGAGTGAGCTAACCTTTTCACCTGCGCTTCTTATAAAGATATCAGAACCACTCTCATTAATGACTGCGTGAATGGATCAATCCATTCCCAAGAGCATAGTTCTCGCACTGTAATCACCTGTTATATGCCCCACCTTTCAAATACTGTAATCTGATTTCCCACTCTCTTAGCACTGTTACAATAGAGGGCAAGTTTCAGTGAGTTTGGGGGGCACATTCAATCCACAGCATCTAGGCATTGATTTGGGGAGAGAGGAGTCACTCCAGGTGGTCCTAACAGTACAGACAGAGTTGAGAAATACTGATCTAGAAAAAAAACCCAAAAAACTTAAACAGGCTTATAAATTTTAAAGAAATTGTGTCATTAAAAAAAAACTTTACCCCACATGTGTGTACACACACACATGCACACGCACACACTGTGCTCCAGATGATTTTACAAGCAATTTCTAACAAATCAGAAATCTTTGAAACACAGATAACTTCTTTTATGTATAAACTGTTTCATAATACAGAAAAAGAAAAAAAGCACTACAAATTATTTTAAGGTGGTATAAAGTTAATACCAACACTAGACAAAAACATAACAGTAAAGGTAAATTATAGATTAATTACACTCATGAGCATAGATGCAAAAATTCTAAACATAATATTAGCATATAGGAATACAGCATGGTTACCAAGTATGGTTTATCCAAAGAATAAAAATGTTTTGACATCAGAAAATCTATTAATGGAATCCAAAATATTAACAAATTAAAGAAGAATTAAATATGAGTGTTTTAAAAGAAGCAAGAAAAGAACTTGATGAAATTCTATTTCTATCCATTATTTAAAAACAGAAAAAACTTTGGGCAAATTATAACCAAACACCTTAACCTGATAAAAGATATCCAACAAATACCTATAGCAAACATCATACTTAGGTTAGGGACAAGTCTAAGACGCTTGCTATCACCGCTCCTATTCAACAATCTACCAGGAGAGCTACACAGCATCATATGGGTTTGTAGGTAGAATTGCAAAGGAAGAAACAAAGCTGTCATTACGTGCATATGACATGATTATCTACACAGGAAATCCAAGAAAGTCTATAGACAGACTATCTTTCCAAACAGAAGAGTTGAGTAAGATAGCTGGGTATGAGATCAGAATACAAAGTACCACAGAGTTCCTATATACGAGCAACGAACACCTAGAACATGGGATTTTCTTAAAAGGTATAAATTACCATACCAACAGCAATTAAGAATTAAGAATATCACCTACCAAATGTGCAAGACTTTTATGGAGAAAATTATAAAACTCTGTTAAAGAGCATATTTGAAGAACTATTTAAAGAGGGAGATAGCCAATATTTACACATTTACATTTTCATAGATAATACATTTTAATAATCTTAAAAACCAAAGCAGTTTTACAATCCAAAAGAATGAAGCTCAATAGTGGTATGATGGGTGATGAGATTGACATTTCTCTGTAAGGAGGCCTGACTAAAATTCATTCAAATGAATGACCATATGTTCTCCAACTGTCTGGTGCATGCACATATGAGTGCATGTGTTTGCACTTTGTATGTAATGTGGATATAATTTTGAAATTCTAAGTGAAACCTGTGCTTTCACATTTTGTTTGTAGCAAAAGCCATAATAAAAATGAGAACCCTGGAAACCAGAGTTCTCATTGTGGGAGAGGAAATACACAAATACGAAAGGGCAAAAGGCAAGGAAGAACAATATGAAATTGGCTTGGAATTAGTAGTATTCATATATACTAATATTAATTCATGATTTCAAATATACATGAAGCATATGAAATTGCCGTTTTTCTCAGAAAGAGGCTATAATCAATGACATCCCAATGGCAATGAATACACCAAGCACCTAGATTTGTTTTTTAAAATACCATTCCAATAAAAGGAACCAGGGCTCATTGGGTAATTTCTAATTCCAGGACGAGGCAGAGAAAGTTAATATTGGAACCTGGAACATTTTATTGTGTCGGAAAGTAAGGAAGTACTCAAGGAATTATGGGACATGTTCAAAAAAATCACTGGTACCAGCTGCAGGGGCTCCTACCAGCCAAATCTGGGACAAATTGAGTATCAGAATGAATAATGAGTAATTAAATATAACCCATTGAATAAAATAAGAATGTATAAATCCGTGATGATAAAGAAACAAAAGAGAGAGAGGGAGAAAGAGAGAGAGAGAAGGGGGAAAGGCAACATCTTTCTTATAGTAGAGTACCTAATAATTGTAGAAGGAATGATGGATTTTGCAGCTCTGATAGTTATAACTGACTCAGGTAGGAATCATCAAAGGATGCAAAAACTGGTCGATGGAAGTTTAATGAGGAATGAGATATTTACACAGTCTCAAAGTATTTTCCCAGAAAGTATTTATTATCTTTAAAGTGATGATAACTTTATGGCAGAGAAACCTAGTGGGCACCATATTAACCAAGTCATCCAAGTTAACATCACCACCAATAAAACATATTATGTGCCACCTGATGTGATGCACTGAGTAGGGCATAGCCTCACTTACGATTATTCCTGCCAAGAATACATCAACCTTAATCTAATCCTGAGAAAACATCAGAGGAACCCAAACTGAAGACACTCGACAATAACAACTGGCTTGTATTCTAAAAATATCAGTATCATGAAAGACAAAAGAAGACTGAGGAACTGTTCAAGATTAAAGAAGAAACATGACCATTAAATACAATGTGGGTCTTTCAGCAGGAGTGGGGGAGCAGGGGAATGGAAAAAAGGACATTATTGGACATTATAGGTGAAATTTAAATATGGCCAATATCTTAGATAATAGTATTTTACTAGTTTTAAATTTCCTTAATTAGATCACTGTTCTGCAATTATGCATGTTGTTCTTAGGAAATATACACTGAAGTATGGGAAGAGAGTCATGATGGCTCAGAAAATTGTTCAGAAAATAATAACAATGGCAGCAATAATAATAATTGTGAGTGTGTAGAGAGAGAAAGAAAGTAAATAAGCAATTGAGGCAAAATGTTTATCTAGGTGAAGGGTATATTAGAGGGTTTTTAAATTTTCCTGTATCTCTTAAGGTTGAAAATAATTCAAAATTTTAAAATGTAAGAAGTGAATGTACTGGTATATCTATACAAGGTAATATTATTCAGTCATACAAGGAGTAAGTACCAATACGTATACGACATAAACGAATTTTGAAAACATTGTGCTAAGTGAAAGAAGCCAGTCACAAAAGGCCATATATCATATAATTTCATTTAAATGAAATAAAATGTCCATGATAGGCAAATCCAGAGACAGAAAGTAGATTAGTAGTTGCCAGGGGCTAGGGAAGTGGAGGGAGAGAGAGTGACTGCTAACAAGTAAGGTTTCTTTTGGGGGGTGATGAAGATGTTCAGGAACTACATAGTGATGATGGTTATACAACTCTGTGAATATGCTAAAATATACTAAAAAGTGAGAATATTGTACACTAAATCATAAACATTAAAGTGGTGAATTTTATGGTATATAAAGTATATCTCAAAAAGACGGGGGACTCAAAGGAATGTTACTACACAAAGCTGTCATTATTTTGCCTTCCTATTCCCACTCTTTCCTTTGAAACACACATACAAACCAAAAAGGCTTAAAAGTGGCACATTTTCTGTCTCTTAAAAGAGATTTCGTAAAATGCCAATTGTTTCATATTTAGTTTGTTGTTTTAACACCAAGACTTGTCATGTTTCTTAGGTAGTCCTGCCCTGCTGTTTCATTCACAAATATGCACACATCTTGCTCATTCCCACATGTTCTTAAAAAGTTTCTCAGGCACCCTTAGTGTTACAGTCTGTCTGTGTTGGCAGTATTTATATCCTGAAAAAAATCTGCCTCTTCTCCCATTTCTGTAAAACACAGAACAAAACATGGCAAAAATCCCATATAACTTTGTCATATTGGTTCCATCAGCTGTCACATAAGATGTATGTGACTCGCTATGCGTTTAGGATCAAAGATCTAAGCCTCATTGGAGGTATGCCACTTAAAATATGATACTGCAACCAGGAATGTTTTAAACCATGCTGCCCAGGAGAAATACCATGGGCCTTTTTAGGATGGTTATGTGAAACTCAAGTCTTTGGTTATTGATTGCAGAGGTTATGTCAAGTTCTTCTGACAGTGTTCAAGTTGGAGAGCTACGTAGACATTTGTCCCTTTCTTGACTTGTAAACCTCCTTAATATTTTACAGAAATTATAAATGTTCTGTTAATCATTTATTTGATTTTTTAGTCTTTGGTTATTGATTGCAGAGGTTATGTCAAGTTCTTCTGACAGTGTTCAAGTTGGAGAACTACGTAGACATTTGTCCCTTTCTTGACTTGTAAACCTCCTTAATATTTTACAGAAATTATAAATGTTCTGTTAATCATTTATTTGATTTTTTAATAATATTTATTCTGTATAAATATTTGTAAAGTCTTTGTCTAAAATAATATATATTTCAGAAAGTATTAATGTAACTTCGTATGAATCTGAAATTTCATTATAGAAATCTTTTGCTTATCAGACTACCTTGAACATGATAAACAGTGAATATGTTTTGTATCAGTCTGTCTCAGTTGTGTATAACAAAATACCTGAAACCGAGTAATGTATAAGGAAACAGAATTTATTGCTTACAGTTGAGAGGCTGGGAAGTCCAAAGATCAGGATTACATGGTGAAAATGGCAGGAGCAAGAGAGAGCTAACTCTTCACTCACTCTCTTTTTAAAGCCATCAGAACTACGCCCATTACTCCATGAATGGATCAATCCATTCACTAGGGCACAGTCCTCACAATCTAATCACTTCTTAATGGCCCCATATTAATTGCCATAATTGGATTTCCCACCCTCTTAACACTTTTACAATGGGGATCAAGCTTTACAGAGTTTTGTGAGGGATCAATCCACAGCATGTATTAAGTGAATAATGGATAAACAAAATTATAGAATATTAAGGCTTTGGCACTGAATTCTTTGCCAGGAAACAATTAATTCATTCAATTAAAATACATATCATTAAAACATTTATTTGTTCAAAAAATATTTATTGAGCATTTGCTGTGTGCTAGACAATAATGAGCAAAAATTAACACAATTCTTGCTCATATGGATTTTAATCTGGAGGTGAAGATGGAATTTAATCAGATATTCACAGGAATTAATATGTAATTTCAAACAGAGAAGTGATGAAGGAAAGAAACACAAGAAAATGTAACCTGACTTGGACTAGAGGGAAGCTTCTTGGCAGAGGTAATACTTGAGGTAATACTTTCATTTTATTAAAAATGAAAGGTAGAGTTTGAGTTAGTTAGACTAGGCGCAGGGAGAGGAGGATCCCAGGAATAGATAACACCATTTGCAAGCCCCTCTGGCAGGAAAATAACGGTGAATTGGGAAAAATTATCAAAGGCCAGTGAGTATAAAGAGCAAGTGGAATGGTACAGAAATAAGGCTAGAGAAATCAGTGGCAATTATATTATACAAGCCTTGTAGTCCATGTTTAAAAAATCAAGCCCAAATTATAACAGCAGTGGAAAGCCATTGAAGAATTCTATGTAAAGTGGTGACATGATGAAATTTGTGTTTTAAAAAGAGCACTATGCACTCTTGAAAATAGTTTGCCAGTTCCTTCAAAAACCAAAAATGGACTTACCATATGACCCAGCAATTGCATTCTTGGGCATTTATTCCAGAAAAATGCAGACTTATTTTCATGCAGGAACTTGTACATGAATGTTCATAACAGCTTTATTCATAATAGCCAAAAACCCAGAAACTATTCAAATTTCCTTCAATGAGCAAATGTTTAAACAAACTGTGGTAAATCCATACATGGAATACTACTAAGTAATAAAAAGGAACAAAATATTGACACATGCAACAACTTGGATGAAACTCAAGAAATTATGCTGTGTAGAAAAAAAGCCAGTCTCAAAAGGATATATATATATTGGTGATTTCATTTGTGTAGCATCCGTTAAATAATATAATTATAAAAATGTAGAATGGATTAGTGGTTGCCAGAGGTTATAGATTGGGGGAGTGGATAAGTGTGGCTATAAAGGGGTAACACAAGGGAATCTCATTATCAGGGGGTCTTTAGGTGGTGATACAGTTAAGTATCTTGATTGTGCTGATGGCTACACAAGGCTGCACATGATAAAACTGCATAGACACACAAACATGAGTGCATGTACAACTAGTGAAATCTGAATAAGCCCTACGGATTGTACCAATGTCAATTTATTGGTTTTGATAGTGTACTGTTTTTGTGTATGATGTTAAAATTGGGGGAGGCTGGTGGAAGGATGCATAGATTCCATGTATGTTTCTTTGCAATCTCCTGTGAAGCTATAATTATTTCAAAATAAAAAGTTAAAAAGAGAGAGCACTCTGGCTACCAGGTGGAAATGGATTAAGGTGACAGGGGAAAACTGCTGGGTGATTATTGCCTGTGTCCAGAAAAGAAATAAATTATCATGGTTGGATTTGGGTGGTGGCAGTGGGGATAGAGAATAATGGATACATCTGACAAATATTTGGGAGGTAAAATTTATGGAATCTGGTGATGGATGCACTAGAATAGTTTAAAGATAATAAGGGCAAGGGTATTTTTCAGTAAAACTTTGCCCCATGTTTCAGAGTATAGAAAATAAATATACATTTAGGACAAGACAGCAAAATTTTGGAAGTCACCATTTTATGACAGAACTTATTCCAGAACCAAAAGTGCTGTTGATATGAGGTCACTTAGGGAGCTTTGCTAGGCTAAAGTAAAGACTATCAATTTATTGCTTTTCAACTCCAAATCTATCTTTTATTGCCTGCTCTGTAAAAATGGAGCTGCACTCTTTGAATATTTTGCCTTTGCCAGCTGGCATGTTGTTAAACTTTGTCAGTAGAGGGTGCTGGAGAGATATTACAGAAGAAAGGGGCTTTCCTTCCTGTTCCAGTTGCTCTTGAGTAGGCTCCTGCAGCAGCCATGGCGTCTTCAGTGTCCATCTCCTGTGCGGACAACTTACCAGTGCCAGGCTCCTGCAATGCCAGCAGCATCCAAGGGCATCTTTCTATGGCACTCCCCTCAGAGGGTAGCACCATAGCAACTTCTTTGACATCCTGTGAGCCATGGCTCTGCACTCTGCAGTAAGGTCTGGAAAGGGAAGGGACCTCTTTGGGTGCTCTATCTCAGTTTTAAAGGTAGTGGCTGCTCCTAGCACCTGCTTTTCTCATATATTTTTCCATGCTCTTCACTTCTCATGATCCAATCCCTCAACTATCTCCCCCTTCTTATTGCAAGTAACTCCCATACTATTTTCCTTTCTTACTGCAATCCCCTAGTATAGTTAGTAACCCTTTATACTAAACTTTCCCTGTTCAAATTACTGTGAGGTCTTTGGGTCCTGACTGAATCCTCATTCATACAAACCATCTCCCAAAGCTTGTTGTTGTGATTCACCTCAACTTTAAACTTTTGATAGCCCATCTATATTTGTCAGCAGAGGGCTCCTGGATATGACTGACCCATGTAAAGAGGTTACTAAATTGTCCATAGTTTCAATTATATCTTGAAAGGATTCAAGCCAATCTTGCAAAACTTCCAAACACCTAGTTTGGTTTTAATTTTTATTTCTATTCAATTTAAAACAAATCTATGATTTCAAATGTTTTAAAACAGAATTTTTTTTTTCCTTTTTTGTCTTTTTTACTGACCGGCAACGGGATCGCAACCCTCAGTGTTGCGCCTGCACCACGCTCAGCCAGTGAGCGGGAACTGGTCTCCACATGGGATCCGAACCCTCGGCGGGAGTGCCGCTGCGCTCCCAAGTGGCGCACTCTCCAGCGCGCGACCGGGCCGGCCCTTAAAACAGAATTTATAAGAATATTTTCCCCCTGAAAACAAGTTTACGTGTTAATCTAAACTAACTTACATTAGAGGATGAGTGCTTAAATACTCTACCATGCTTCCATAATATAAACAGGCAAAATTTGAGATGTAAAATATTCAAAGCAAAGGCTATAAAATTGATACTCCGAATTATAAGAAAGTAAGGAAGTTAGGTAGATTCCAGGACAAGGGTGGCTGATGATACAAATATGTAATTCTCTCTGCAGCATGTGATCATTTCTCCCTTTTCCTTTTTTTTTTTTTTTTGTCTTTTTCGTGACTGGTAAGGAGATCGCAACCCTTGGCTCGGTGTCGTCCAGACCGCGCTCAGCCAGTGAGCGCACCAGTCATCCCTATATAGGATCTGAACCCGCTGCGCTCCCAGTGCCGCACTCTTCCGAGTGTGCCACGGGGTCGGCCCTCCCTTTTCTTGATTGCCCTAACACTTCTGTTTTCTGAATTTCCTTCCTTCGTAATTTCTTTACAGGCTCCCCTTTCTGTGTCTACCCTTCAAAATGGCAGTGTTTCCCTCCATTTTGTTCTTGGCTCTTATTTCTTCTCAGTCCTGGGTGAGTGTATCCATTCTTAAGTATTATCTGTGTATTTGTCCCTTTTCTGTTGCTTATAACAGAATATCTGAAACTGGGTGATTTATTTTTAAAAAATCGCTTTTTACTGTTTTGAAGGCTGGGAAGTCCAATGTTGAGGGAGCACATCTGGTGAGAGGGTCTTCTTCTTGGAAGAGACTCTCCACAGAGTCTTAAGGCAGTGTGGCGTATCACATGGCGATGAGGGCAAAAGCACATGTTAAGGTGCTCACTTGCTCTCCTTATAAACCACCAGTGCCCCTCCTGTGGTAACTCACTCATACATTAACCCATTAGCCCCTTCATGGGGCTAATCCATTCACGAAGGCATAGCACTCTGAAACTCACAATCAAGACCCATAGATAAGACCACAGTAAGGTGAAAGGCAATTTTTGTTAGGAATTCTGTCATATTGGGGACATAAGGAGTGTAATGGTGTTGGAGGAGGCATTCTCCCTACTTCTGCATGGACTGTAGCCAGACTTCAGCACAATGAGGATGCGTCTTTACCTTGACACTTAAAGGCTCGTAGCTGAGAATATCGTATGGCATCCATGGCATTGGATATCAATCAATATCAGTGATGAAGCATGTTGATGAGTGTTCATGGGAATCTGAAATTTTCAAGATGAGCAAGAGTGGAAGAACATGACATGCCATGAAAGGGAAAAGAGCATTTGTTTGAGTGAATGATGTGCTCCTGTCTCCCTCACTTCCCCCCATCCCCAGGACTCTCAAGAATAAGGACATACATGATAGATTGTTGCAGTAATTACCCCATTTTATTCTACCTTTCGTGTATCCAAATTCTTGGATAATCTATTCCCACAGTGACCATAGGCATGGCCATATAAATTGTTTTAGCCAATGAGACAGAACCAAAGTCTTGAAAATTGCTTGTACATTAAGGCTTGCCCTCTTTTGGTGCTCTTGGAAATCCTATAACCACTACCATATGAAAGAGACCAGACTAGCGTGCTGGATGCTAACACATGGCACAGTTATTTTCATTGCTCCTGCTGATAACCAGCCAAAAACCAGACATGTGAGTGAGGACACTGACCACCAACTGACCACAAATGCTTGATTCTGCCCAGCCATTACTATGTTGTGCTGAGAAAAGCCATTCTAGCTGAGTCCCACCCAAATTGCCTGTCCATAGAATCATAAGCAAATAAATGGTTATTTAAGCCATCAAGTTGTGGGGTTGTTACACAGCAAAAGTGTATTATAATTGTATATCACTTACATAGTGATACTGATATAAGATGACTCATAATTGCTCATGTGACTCCACATGCCACTGTGTATATGGCCTGGTTATATCCCTGCTGGACCTCCCCACATAAGATTCAATTTGTCCAAAACTGGGCTAATTTTCATCCCATCTCACCACCTACTACTACCAAATCTCCTTGTATTCTGTGTCACCTAAAATAAGTCTATGAGCAAATTCCTGATTTGTTCCTCACCCTCCACATCCAATTGCCATGTTGGCAGTTTTCCCCACCATTCCCTGTACTCCTTCTCCGCTACCCCGCTCCAATGTGTAAGGCCCTCACTGATCTCTTGTCTCATTTTCTATATTATTTCCTAATTGCTGTGGTTTGGAAGTGTGCTCTCCAAAATTCAAGTGTTGCCAATGTGATAGTATTTGGAGGGGATTTAGGCCACAGGACTCCTCTCTCAGGGGTTTGATGGAGAGAGTTGGTTCCCTTTTTGCCCTTCCACCTTCTGCCATGTGAAGACACATGATTCCTTACCTCCAGAGGATGCAGCATTCAAGACACCATCTTGGAAGCAGACAGCAGCCATCACCAGATGCTGGAGCCTTGACCTTGGATTTCCCAGCCTCCAGAACTGTGTAAGATAAATTTCTGTTCTTTGTAAATTACCTAGTCCGTGGTATTCTTGTATAGCTGCACAAGCAGACGAAGACTAATGTTCTGTTCCTCTCCAATCCATCTCTCACCTTATAGCCAGAATGATCATTCTAAAATGCAGACCTAAACATGTCACTCACCTGCTTAAACTCTTCAATGATTCCCTATCGCTTTCAGAATAAAATCTAAAATTCTTGATGTAGTGGATTGAATTATGTCCCCCCAAAACTACTGAAGCTTGAATTGTCTCCCAAGTTTTATGTATTAGAAACTTAGCCCCTACTGTTACTGTTAAGAGGGTGGGAAATCCTATTATGATAATTGAAAGGTGGAGCCTTGAAGAGGTGATTGGATTGTAGGACCATGCAGTAGTGAATGGATTAAAAACAGTGGTCAGTGGTGTGGTTCTGAGGGCTTTAAAAGAAGAGGAGAGTCTGTCTTTCTCTCTTTCTGCTCTCTCTACTTCCACCATCTTGCGAAATGAGACCCCTGAGTCACTCTTGCCACCACCAGATGGACTTTGGACTTCCCAGCCTCAGAAACTGTAAGCAATAAATGTCATTTTTCTTTATAAATCACCCAGTTTCAGGTATTTTGTTACAAGCAACACAAAGGACTAATACAGAAAATTGGTACCAGAAAAATTTGCAGTCTGGCCATGTGGTAGAGAAGCAGAGAGCATTGTCAGAAGAAAAATTCAATAGAGCTAAGAAGATTAACACAAAAGACCAGGCTTAAGAAGAGAAGGGCCCTGAAGGCATTGCAGAAGCCTCTGGGACCAATCCTTCCATTTCAGGTCCAAAGACCTAGGGAGACAAAATGGTCTTGGGGAACAGGCTTGAGGAGCCCTTCACGGGCTCCCTGCCCAGGACCACCTCGGGAAGCTGCTTCCAGCACCAGCACCCCAGGTGCTTTGGCTACTCCATCTGTGGGTAAATTGGCCCCAGGTGTGGCTGGACGTGCAGCTTTGGAAAATGCAAGCTGGAAGCCTTGGCAGCATCCATGAGGTGTTAGGTCTACAGGCTTGCACAATGCTAGACCTGTGGAGGCTTGGGAGCCTCCACCCTGATTTCAAAGGATGTATGGACAAGTCTGGGGGCACAGGAAGAGATCTGTTGCAGGGGCGGAGTTACCACAGACAACCTTCACTACAGCAATGCCGAGCGGAAATGTGGGGTCAGAGTTGCAGCAGAGAAACTCCATCAGTGCCATGTCTGGTGGAGCCATGAGAGCAGGACCGCCATGGAGACCCCAGACCTCTGGAGCTACCACAGTGGAATGCCAGCTGTGAGAGCTAAAGCACCACTTGAGACTGGGAAAGCCATAGGAGCGGAGCTGCCTGAGGACTTGGGGACCCAAATGCCCCATTATGCCAGGATGCAGGGCTTGGAGTCAAAGAAGATTATTTTGGAGCTTTAAGACATAATGTCTGCCCTGCTGGGTTTC
>NW_007729862.1:214712-216404 GCF_000696425.1 Galeopterus variegatus
CTCTCCCTGGGGGAGGGAGGATTAGTGAGTGAATTCTCGCTCTATTAGTTCCCGTGAGAGCTGGTTGTTTAATAGACCCTGGCACCTCCTCTGTCCTCTCCTGCTTCCTCTTGCCATGTGATCTGCTTGTACCTGCTGGCTGCCTGCCACTTTCCGCCATGAGCAGAAGCAGCCTGAGGCCCATGCCAGATGCAGGTGTCCCAGAATCATAAGCCAAATAAACCTCTTTCCTTTGTAAATTACCTAGTCTCAGATATTTCTGTTATAGCAACACAAAACTGACTAAAACACTTGGTATGACATGTAATTCCCTTCAGAGATTTGGCCCTTGTCTACTTCCTCAAAATCAGCTCCTGCCATTTCTTGAAAGGTACCTTATGCTGTAAGCATTCCTAACTACTTAAGGTCTCCAAAAGAGTCATACGTTTTCAGCCCTCTATTCCTTTGCAAATTCTGTTCTAATTAGAGGACTTCATTTGCCCTTGCGATCTGTTTAGCTAATTCCTGCATTTTCTCTCCCACACCCTTTTTGTGGTTAAATGCACTCAACACAAAACTTACCATTTTAGCCATTTTCAAGTGCACAATTCAATGGCATTAATTACATTCACATTATAGCACAACCAGCTTCACTATCCATCTTCAGAAAACGTTCATCATCCCCAACTGAAAGAGAACCCATCAAACAGTAACTCCCCATTACCTATCCTCTCTCTCCAGCCCCTGGTAATCGTTCCTACATGATCTTTTTAAAGGTTCTCCTCAAATATCACCAGTTATCTGCCTCTCAAGCTGAGTACAGGGTTCTCTCCCATGCATACGTGTGGTAGTCTATTGTAGTGCTGGGCACTCTACATTGCAAATGTTAGTTTAAACCTATGCTTCCTCCCCCTAAATGTGAATCCTTAAGGACAAGAACCATTGTTTCACTATTCTCTATGTATCTTTGGGTTACAATGTTGTGTACCAAATAGTTCATAAATACAAGACACCAAATCTGCTCATGCTTTTGAATCACCTACAGATCATTTAAGGACACATTTCCAGATCTCATTTCCAGACATTCTGATTCAGTAAATCTGGGAGGGGTTTGAGAATCTGAAACTTTATTCTCCAGGTAATTCTGATAGGTGCAAGCAAGCAGTCAGGAATTGGAAGTCAAATTGATCTAAAACATCATGTCCAAATAAGATGGTCTTTTTATTCTTGATGAATCATTAAAAAGAGGCCAAGTCATTTCTCTTGATTTACATATTATTTCTGGTCTCTAGCTTTTACAATAAAGAATTCAAAATCTCTTAGCAATGATTTTTCTCAACCATTCTCCTTGTACGAAGAGTTTCATAATAAAACATTACGTGTTTATATTGACTGATATTTTCAGATTGCTTTCAAATCTTTCCTCAACAACCCTATGAGGTAGAGCATTAGATCGAATTTGCTTTATCGTATTTTCCATTTGCTTTGGCTTTTTCACACTTAACAAAGCCCTACCAATCCAGTAGTTCCAGGGCCACTTCTAGTCATTTATCCACATATTCATTCAACAAATATTTTTTGAAGGTTTAGTATGTATCAGTCACTGTTAGGTACCAGAAGACACAGCATGGAGCTTACATTCTAATTGGAGGGAACATTCTCCTCAGATGTGTCTCCTGTACGGACATTTTCCCCAGCCTGTCCTAGTCTGAA
>NW_007729862.1:217167-218128 GCF_000696425.1 Galeopterus variegatus
AGTGAGTTCCGTGAGTCTTGTCTCGGGATGGATGAGACTCCTGTTGGTGGTTATTTCTAAGCCCTCACATGCTTAATGAGTGCTTTTCAGTGATTCTGACATCAAAATAAGCCCAGCGTTTACCTGATGGAAGATTAGAGTCTGCACCTACAGATTCTCTTCGGTAGGACAGCTTAGAAAACCTGAAAAAACAACAGGGAAACGATTTCGTACAAGTACGTCAAAGAATGTCAGCCCCACTTAGAGATGCAGCCCCACTACCTTTATAGATCACAAACTCAGACCCAGAGAGGCTGCCTAAATTGCCTCAAGTCACACAGCCCAACTGATGAACGTGGACCGGTGATCAAATCTAATTTAAAATCAAAGGTGGGGGCCTCCTAAAATTTAACGTCTAAGGAGGTCCAGCCATCTCACCGCTCCCACTCCACTGTCCTTTCTCGTATTCATTCCACGCCGCTCTTTCCTGAAGAGTCAAGTCGTTAAAGGGCCAACTTGGGCATTCCACAAACAGGTGTCCAGCCCACGGACATATCTGGGTCTCCACAGATCCGCTCCCGTTTCCAGCTCCCGTTTCCAAAGTTTTCTCGCATCGTACGTTCCTCTTTCAGACCCCTGGCTGCGAGGCCAAGATGCCTGCTGTGGCCTCGGACGAAGTTCGGAGATGCCATTTCCTCACAGACGCCCGGCTTGAGCGCTTCGGCCGCAGAGCCGTCGTCCTCGGGCCTGAAGGANTCGCAGCCGCAGCGGCCCCGCGAGGAGGAGGAGCCGCCGCCGCAGCATCAAAGAGACCGAATTCCCGCGGCCTGGGGGGGAGTCATGCTTTGCGGTCTGTAATGTCAGCAGAACAGGAGAAGGATCCCATTTCGCTGAAGAGAGTTCGAGGTAACCGAGAAGGGCGCCGGATTGGGGGGACCGGGGTGAGTGGGGTGCGCGGGGCCCCGTGCCCGGCCGCCGGGAG
>NW_007729863.1:0-4686 GCF_000696425.1 Galeopterus variegatus
TCGATGCCATCATAATTTATTGTTGGAGGCAGAAAGATTAACAAAATATTACAACCTGGTGTGATAGTTACTCTGATATTACTCTTTGTGTAGATTGCTGTGGAAGAGACACATTCAGAGAGAAAGGGGAAGGTGCAGTGTAAAGGTTCCCAGGGATCAAGGACCAGAAGGTTATTCCAGGTAGAGGGATCAGAATGTGTAAGGTATGGAGGCATCGAAGAACATGGCAAAGACTAAGGGTTCCCATGACACTTTGTTCATATCTCTTGTAGTACACTCCTCACGTTCTTGTGAATAGTTAATTGTATACAGATCTGGTCCTATTTCTATCCTATGAGGACATTGGGGGTAGCTATGCCCAAAACACAATATTATCCCTGCCAAATAACATGTAGCCTCTCATAAAAAAGTACTCCTTCCTTTTTCAGGAGAAGAATAAAAAAAATTAATAGAGAGTTCAGTCAGTCTGAAGGTTGGAAACAACTAGCTCAAATATAATGAAGTGACTTAAAATTTTTTTTAAAAAAGAAGGGACGTAAATATACATGGGAAAATATTCACAAAATGAATTGAAACCAGAAGCTGTTCTCATGCATGTAATATCAGCTTAAGTGTCTCAGCAGTGTTCAAATCCCTGCTTTAATAATCTTCTTTAATATCTGGTTTTCCCTGAACACCCACCTAAATGTAGTGACTTCCTTTTGGTCAACATCCTGATCAATACGGTCATGTCTCTCAAATTCCATCCTATACTTTGAAGTCACACGTGGACTCATAAGGAATTTCTGTCCTTCCTTACAGCTGTTGAGAGGGGGGTCCTAACAAGAGGAAGTAGCCCTGTGTACCCTCCCTCCGACTTCCTTCCTGGTGGTGTCATTCCTGGGTCTGGGTCATCCAGCTGCATCCAGGAGTCCCAGAGGATGTTATGATCATTGCTCATGGTGTAAATGGATCTAGGATGCAACGTCTTTACAGCCATATCTTCTAGCTTTCATTTGTGTTAAAATTAATTAGAAAATCATTTAAACTTAACTGACATTGTCAAAACTGACATGAGTGAAAAGCATTTATTGTTTAAATAATGCATTTATTGTACATCTTTATTTCAAGCTTCATATCATTTTCTGTAGTTGAGTATTTTCATTAATTTTTACAAAATTATTTAGGTGGGAGCAGGTAGTATTATTCTC
The DNA here is from genome assembly GCF_000696425.1 of Galeopterus variegatus. Classification (NCBI taxonomy): domain Eukaryota; kingdom Metazoa; phylum Chordata; class Mammalia; order Dermoptera; family Cynocephalidae; genus Galeopterus; species Galeopterus variegatus. The sequence goes on from NW_007729863.1 coordinate 1,191, forward strand.
ATTTAGGTAGATAAATTGTGGCAAAGATGCTTTCTTAAAAAAATTTTGAAACAAATGTTGATTCACAGGTAGTACTTTTTGTTTTTAGCACGTGAAAGCATTCCTAGTAGACATAAGTTGAAGAAAATACAGCTTCATATGATGAGGTCTCAGAAAGCTTTTCTAAGCAAACTGACTGAACTGCTTTAATATTCAGTTGATGACTCTCCCATGCTTCTTAAATTTGCCATTACCACTTCAAGAAAACCAGTCTCCTCACTATTAAATACATTTTTGGAGCTCTGTAGCTGTCCTGTTGGCTTCATGTTTGAGTTTTAACATTTTGAAGATCTCAAATACAATTCATTCCTTATTCCCATGAGGTTCATCGGATTCATTCATCCATTTCTCTATTTCCTCCTCATCCCCTACCATTTTCAACAAATACCTCTCAATTTCACAAGTCTATGTCTCTCTGATTTAAACTACATTTTGAGGTTCTTGAGTTCATGTTGGAGCAAAACAAACATAAATGGTATAGAATTAGTTGTAGAAATTGCTTTTAAGATAAGGCTGTAAACACAACTATTTAAAAATGTCCCAGATTTCTCTTTTGTAGATACGCCAATCTCAGGGCAGAGGTAGGTAAGAAAAGAGCTTATGTGACTGCTCTTTCTCCGAAATTCAAAAAATAAGAAAATAAATTCTGATGTTCAAGTCCAAGAAAAGTGATAAAGATCAAAGACTCATTTTATTACAATATTTTCATTTTTATTGAACAGATTCACTTTGGACTTTGGCTTGCATTTGGAATGTTTACCTTTTAATAAGTGATCTGTTTAAATGTGGATCAGAGAACAAGGGTTTCTGTTTTACAGTTCAACTTTTGACCTTGGGGGATGAATGGGTGGAGGCTGAGGAAAAGTCCACTGTGCTTCTACTGAACTTTTTACCCTTAAAAAAAAAATAAGCAAGTTTAAAGTTCGCACAGTGCACAAGAGGTCTCCACCGGGGATTTCTGGTATTATTAACTTCCTGACCTCAGATAATTAAAAAGGAAGAGCAGAGCCACCTCAGACTGTGACTCAACTTTGAACTTTTAACCTCCCAAGTAAAGGATTTAAATTGTAAATGGTAGACCCTGGAAGCTTTCTTATTACTATTAACTTCCTTCATCCCTGGTCATGAAATTATAATTGAGGCCAAAAGCATAGCCTGATCTTTCCTTTTTATTTGCTTAACCTCTTTTAGCAGAAAGGACTGAGAACACTATTTACCTAGAAATGACAGGTATTCAGGTAAAAGAAGGTAAGCTTAAAGAGTCATTGAATTTTGGAACTAGAAGCAACCATAGGTTATTTGTTCAGCTTCCTTAGTTTGGAAATAGAATACTGAGAGCCAGGAGGTTGAGTGACTTTCTTAAGGTCAGGTGAATAATAGGAGAACAAAAGAGCATCTCCAATTCATTAGCTGTAAGAAATATTTTTCTAAGTAGCATAGGGGTCTAGAAGATCTGTGGCTTCTATTTTTTACATTAAATTTCATAAAGTGGAAGAAATCACGGGATGGAGGTCAGGAGATCTGGGTCCTAAGTGGCCCTTTTACCCTTATTGGTTGTATAACCTTAGGAACTCATTTAACATTTTCAGGTTGTGATCTGCTTGTTTGTAAAATGGAATGCAATTCGGAGGCGGTAATAAGCCTCTAACACTCCTTTCTGTTGTAACATTTTTTAGTTCAGTGGCATTCTGGCCTGAAGAATTCTTGCTGCAATTCCTATTTAAACACTATATAGATATACAATTCTAGGCAACAGCTGGCTTTTCTTAACATGTAGGGTAAGGCTAGATGGCTGTGATTTTTAGGGTAATTGGTTATGTCACACCAGGCTTGACACTGATGATGAGGTTCTCCTTACTTTAAGAAAAGACAAAAATCCCAAAGGAAAAGGGGAGTATAATGTAATGAGGTATAAGGGACAGGTAGGGAGAAGAACCAAAGAGGCAGGACAAAGAAAGAAGGGATAACCAGAAGAACAGGCATTAGAAAGGAGGGTGACAGAGAGATGGTAGCTGCCTCAGTTGGATAGGGACCCGGCCGACACATGAGATACTGAGGAAGCCAACGAGGACGTTGTGAATCTGCCAGAGCCACATGCTGTTAGCACTGAGGCTTAGAGAAGCAGCTCTCACTGGCACTTGTACAACACACAGCACGTAGGACAGCCAGTGTTCAGTGGGGCCCACTCTTCCCTCCTGCTATTTGTTAACACCTTTATTGCCTCCAGTTAGTTACTCACACCACTCTCATTCCCATCTGTCAAAGAGAGTTCCCTTCCAACATTCTGTCCTTCTTTTCATATGTGAAAGAGACCCTCCCCATGTGGCTGCAAAGCACAGAACAATACTGAACTCTGAAATGAGGCACATTTGGGGTGGCGCTAGCATTGATTTTCTCATTTCCCAGTCCCAAGGAGCAAGATGGATAGGACTAAAGGATACTCCCTGGGACCCTCATGCAGAGACAGCTGGAGGGGAAGTGGGGTGAGATGGCTGTCTGGCTGCAGGCCTGTCTGCATAGCTCTGGAAGCTGGGTGTCCCAGGTCAGGTCATCACTACCTGATGAAAGTGCCAAACAGTTGTATTCAGCTTCCATCACATCTTAGATGTTTGGCCATCTATGTCCTCGACCACCACTCATCGCTGCTTTAAATGAGTTTGCTTCTACTTTAAACCTCCTCTGCCCCCTGTCCTTCCTCTGAGAGCCAGTCAGTGGCAGGATGATTACTACTGGAGAAAACTGCACTAATATGAATGTCTGATCAGGCAACTGAAGTTGCAGACCAGTGGGCTGTAAATAACCGTTAATTGGGGATTTTGGTGGACAAAATTACCCAGTTATTTTCTCTCTCCAGTAAGCTCTATTCATTCACTAAATTCCTCCCACATTTTCTGGTCTTGAATACATTCCTTCCAGTTTAGCTTTCCAGTGTACAATTACGTTAACCTCAAGATCTTCCAAAGAGGGAGGTCAGAGGTCACCAAGCAGAACATGACTTTCATCATGAAACAAATCATATAGTCTCATTGCCACATAACTTTATCAACATCTGGAAAGGAAATAGAGCACTGAGTTTTGTCTGCCAGCTACTACTAAGATGGAAAATATCACAGTGCAAATACATCGCACTTGTGAATTTTTTTTTTTTAAAAAATGGTTTATGCCACTATTCTCAGTGATAGGCTAAAGCAAATTCCAGGTGGCTGTATTCAGGGCAATAACAGTGATTCTATTTTTTTTTTAAAACTTCTTTTTCTTTTTTAGAATCTGTACCTTAAGGCAATGAAAGAACAGAGAGCTAAGCACAACTCAGAGGGCCATTGTCAAATAATTCAGTATGTGAATTGTCTGCAGCGAGGACTCTCCTACAACTGGGTCCAATAATCTCTTATGAAAGTGGGGAGTATCAGAGGGCTGGGAAGGGCAGCCAAAAACCTCACCCCATTTCTGAGGTGCC
>NW_007729863.1:5480-10320 GCF_000696425.1 Galeopterus variegatus
GCTCATGGATTCTCTGCAGTTGTGTGTTGTCCCTGGCAATGTTACCTCTTTTGGCGTGAATATTTGAATTGATGGTAAAACTGAAAAAAAAAAAAAAATGACAAAACCATACGAGCAAAAACCCTCCTCTGTTTTCTTTCTCTATACATTTAGATAAAATAGATCCCCATATATTTGATATTTCTTTGGTTTGATGCACCCAGCTGGCAAGAATGGGTCATCTTTGGGGATTTAATAAGTCATCTTAGAGTATTCATGCAGTGCTGGAGCTCTAGGGCCCTTAATGGAACTTTGGCAGACAATTCAGCAATAATTGTACAGCAGGTTGCAATGGGAGAGGGACCTTCCCTGGAGATGTACTCTTCTCCCTTTATTTCCCCAGCAGTTTTGAAAGTGAACTAGTATCTGAATTCGGTGTTATTTTAGATTACAACTTGTCACATCTGATGGAAGAGACACCATCCAGCAAGCAGATGTCAGTTAGAATTTTTTGGTGTCTAGGGATGGCAATTGTTGGCTCATTTATTCATTCAATCAGTTATTCAAATAACATGTATCATACCGTCAGAAAGATGTGTCAGTCTCTGTACACAGGAATCTCTTGGTGATCCCTGAGATATAAAAGAATGAGTTAGAAGTTGTCACTGCTAAGTGCCTGTTTACCAAGTACTACTTACTAAGCAGAGGGTGTGCCCCCAGAGAAGTGCTGATATTTTTTGGAGTATTGCTCCATACTCTGAAGCCTTCATTTAGAAACCAGACTTGATTCTTCTTGTGGAGGAGCAAAGAAACTGGCCTAATTTAATTTGGTCAGGAAAATGATCAGTTTCCCGACAAATTCATGGGAGCTGGATAGATGGGCCTCCCTCTTACCTCCCCTTGACCATATTGAGTTGAGGGAAGTACAATTGGGCCAAAAGTTTACTAACTTATGTATTGAATATCTACCAAAGGCAAGGGATCATATGGGATAAAAGATAAATTAAACATGGCCTTTCTTGACCTAAAGAGAGAAAAACTTTTTTATACATAAGTGTACTATAAAGTCAATTCTAGTAAAGGCAATAGGAGAAAGTTGTTTGTAGAATCCCAGAAATAAAAGTAATTTCATGAAGATAAAAAGATAGATATAAACATACATTGAAAATAATAATAAGATAGATTTTTTAAAAATACAGGCACTGCGTTATAAACACTGAAAACCAATTGAGACAAGAATGTTAAAAATTGAGCAAGCAAGATGGATTAAGTTAATATAGTAGATTATAATTTTTTAAACTCTTAAGTGTCTGCAGTTTATTTTTTGTTTAAGATTCCAGGAAGCCAGAGACTTCTGGGTAATGTTTAAATTATTGGGAATTGATCTGACATTTAATAACAAAGTGTTGACTCCCTAATGCCAAGGTCAGTGGGTCAGGAGACCTCCATGACCTAACCTCAGCTGACCTCTTTACATGACATATCAGAGTACTGATCATAACAACCTCATGGTTGTTACGCAGATTGGGCAAAGAGTTCTATACCCTTCTTTTAGTGTTCTTAAATAATTGGGTCTAGACAAAATATTACATTCTACAATGATCTGCATTTCTGTCTGATCCCAATGAAGGGGTCTTGCTCTGTCTCTTGTTTATCCTCCTTTTATTTGACTGGCTCCTTGCATAAAACTTGCCTTCTTCTGAGCATCTGTATCCAGGGTTCATTCACAAGATCTTAACATGCTCTAGGCTTCCTCACTACATTTTGCCTTCAAACTTCATTGATCCTCCAAACTTCAATGATGCTGCCAGAATGGCAGTCAGTTTTGATGTTTTTTCAGACATGGCTCTAAGTGATTGAATGAAATTTGCTGTGTTCCTACATCTGCCTTTTCTTTTGTAAGCCATTGTCAACAAAGGGGTTCCAGCTTAACTATGATGTATATGCTATTTTTCCTTATTTATATTGCCTGTTTGGACTTACGTATATTGTCTGTAGTTGAGAGTTCATTGCTTTCTCAGTTTACCTTTTAACCATCATCTTTTATTTGATTTTGGAAATGTTGGGCACTGGCTTCACTGGCCCAGATTAACTCCTTCTTAGAATTGAGCAGTGAAGGAATTGCTCAATTTAATTTCTAACTCTGTAGACTATATAATGCTTTTAGCTTTTCCAAACAGTTTTCATATGGACTTTTTTTCCTTTTATTCTCATAATACTTCTGTGAAATAGGAATATATAATAGTCTGTAAGTTCATAACACATCATCAAGTGATTGTAATTCCCATTGCAGATGACTAATGTAAGCCATAGGAATAGTTTGTTTTGCAGAAGACCCAGGACAATTAATTCTTGGACCTACACCTTTATCCTCATGTTCTCATTAAGACCATAAAAGTGTTTAGAGGGTGTGGTGAAAATTGCAAGTTGTACACTGAAATATGTGCCCTTGCATAGTAAGATAGAACCATAACTGGGACAAAGCTCTATGGCCACAGACTATATTTTCCTGCCCCTTGTGCAATTAATTATGGCCATAAAACTAAGCAATCTCTAATGAAACATGAGCAGAAGTGATGGTTGTCTTGCATTGAAAACTTGCATGCTCACTCCTACAGCTCTTTCTTTCTTCCCATGGGCTGAAATGGTGATGACAAGAGGGACCTTAGAAACCATGTGTTGGAGATGCCAGCACTAACCTCATTCTGGGCTGGGTCCCTGAATGAATGAGTAGAGCAGAGCTCACATCTTATCCTCATGTTCTATCCCCACTCCCCACACACACATGCATACACAGCAATACACACATACACATGCACGTGTGTGCACAGGTACACAGTGTGTAAGTCCAGTCTTGGACTATTACTTTAGAGATAAATCTGCTTCTATATTATTTGAGCCATGACATTTTAGGGGATATTTACTTCAGTGGTTTAGCCTACGTAACTATGGATGGCTACTTGATTTTACTAGAAATCTCAAGAGCATTCAAGCCAGGGTTGGTGACAAGACTGAAAATTATTAAGTCTGGTCTTTTCTCCCTCTTTCCATAAGATATTTGGTGAGGAGGGGGAAATTTAGGAGAAAAGGATGAAAGATTACAAGAAGATTAGGTCAAAGGTAGAGGGGGCAGTGTGGTGATAGGAGTTGTACTACAAAGATGACATTCATACTTCCCAGAAATGAAAGTAGAATAAAAGTTTTAAAAAATAGAACCAGAACATTTACCCCACTTTTTAAAAATTTTTACTACATAGAGCCTTTATTGAATATGCTGAACTCATTGGCTATCACCAGGTAATGAATTTTAAATTCTTCACTAAATTAAAAAGGATTTTAAGATAAGCATTGGAGAATAATCACGCTGTACATGACTTGCAGAAAGTAACCTTATTTTCTTCTTAAGTCTTTTCCAATCAGATTGTGTATTTTCTCTTTAATGCTTGTCACGTAGATCTTTATCTTAGTAGGCCATCTCAAAAGTCTTGCATGTTAGAATCCAGAGAGATACAGAGATAATCATCGCCAACATTTATTGATGAAACAACTACTTAATATCTTCCAAAGGTGCTCACGCATACACATTCACACAAAAACATTTAATGCTTGTCACGTAGATCTTTATCTTAGTAGGCCATCTCAAAAGTCTTGCATGTTAGACTCCAGAGAGATACAGAGATAATCATCGCCAACATTTATTGATGAAACAACTACTTAATATCTTCCAAAGGTGCTCACGTATACACATTCACACAAAAACAGACCAGATAGAAAGTTTAAAGGGATCTCACAGGAGAAACCATGGGGTTAGCATATGCAGTAATCCTCAGTCATCACTCCCTAATAGTGTCTGATCTGAACCTGGCATGGCTTCAGAAAAAGCCATGTGTTCAGGCTAAAACAAGAATGAGAAAAAAGGAGAATGTTGCTTTCTTCTAATGTGGTAAATAGGGCATGAAGGTTTTATAGTTTGCTAGTAGAACCAGTTGTACAAGTTCTCTGCTCACCCATAGGCTTAGCCTAAGGGAGACAAATGTTTTTATTCAGAAAATACCTTAAGACTCATGGCAGAGTATTTGAATTTGGTGTAAAGTTATTCATGTGATTTACTGGGACCAAGTTTGAAACTGGAACTACGATATTTTAAAAGTTTTTCATGAGTGCCATACTTCACACTTCTCTTTTCGGAATGAAGAAGTGATTTAAGAGAAAGCTTCCTACTTTTGCAACTCCTTGTGTTCCTTTATTATTAAGTTTTGGTAGATTTCTCATTGTTCCTCCCACATTGTTTACTTTAAATGTTGGGAAATAATCATTCATCTAGTGGATCCAGTTCTTTCTCTCCTCTCACTTTGGAGAGGAAACAGCCTTAAGTAAGAAATCCCCACAAGTTATTGATTTGTATATCCATCTAGGGCAATATGTGAGAGAGAGATGGTCCACAGCTAGAAGCAGAGAATGTGGTGCAGAGAGAGGAGACAAAGAAACCATGAAGTTTTAAGGTAATGAGATGATTTGCAAAGTTACTGAACAATAATATGGTATTTGCGCGTTTTGAATGCCCTTTTTGTTTCAAGTTTCAGTATCTCTCAACAGAGTTGAGGTGCCTTCTCGGTTGTTGGCTGCTACTGCAGACAGTGGTGCAGGGATCACAGAGCAAGAGATAAACGAGAAAAGGAGTATATGTGTGTGTTCGAATGTAGAACTCATCTCATTCATTCCTCTCTCCTAGTTCAGTTAGTGGGAAGTACTTCAAAAAGTTCATGGAAAATGGAATTAAAAGATAACACGAATCTTTCCATGAACTTTTTGAAGACTACTCATATTCTGATACTGTTTTTTTTTTTTTTTTTTTTAATTC
>NW_007729863.1:10575-18852 GCF_000696425.1 Galeopterus variegatus
TTTTTTTTTTTTTTTTTTTTTTTTAAATTCGACAACTTGTCTGCTCTGATGAAGACAAGTCAACTTCAGCTTTTGGTGACCCTTAGGGAAATACTCTATATCTAGTGGTGTAACGGGTTGACTTTATTAAAGCCACTGTGCTATCTCTGCTGGAGGAAGAAAATTATATTGCCTTCACTGAAGATTGAATAAGGGACAATAATCTGAATAAATATTATATGTTATATTCAATTTTAAAAGATGTAAATGGAGAGGGTGTAGAGATTGCCTTTAAACTTCAAGTTTGGAAATGAATATATAAACATATATGTATATTTTACATATTCGTCATTGGGAATATGAATAAAGTTATAAGGACTTAATAACTGAGTGTTGTTATCAACTCAAAATTAAAGTTTTCATTACATTTAAGCAACTTTTTGTGAACCAGCAGCAAGGTGCTTTTTTCCTTCCTTCCCTTCTTTTCTTCCATCCTTCTTTCCTTTCTTCTTTTTTCCCATTCTTTCTCCTTCCTTCATTTGAGCACTAAAATAAGTTTCCATTCTTAACTTTTTAATCTTAAAAGTCTGGCTGTGTAGCTGACGTCTGGTTTAAAATGACCTCCTCACATCCTTATCCACAAGACCCTCTCTGCTATTTTAAGTCAATCTAGTCCAGAAGTTTTGATGTTCTGAAACAATCACAAAGTCTTGTCTTGATTCTCCAGGACTTCCAGAACTTAGGTATGCCATCAAGGCATTTGAAAGAAACAAGAAGTACAGGTATTATCTTTGTTCCATTTGAATTAAGGTAGCTGCATTACTGCTTTTTTCCCTTCTGTAAAACCTGCTTTTTCACATTTTTCCTATCCCACAAACTCCAGCACTCTGGATTGCAAAAATATGTGACGATCCTATCCACAAACAGCCCATATTTTTGATAAGTAAATGGAGGAACATAGAATTGATTTCTTATGACTGAAAAGAGGCTGTTGCCAAAACAAGAGACTATCTGAGCAAGAAGGGGAAATTCAGCCTGTTGCCACACCACTTAACGCAAGGCTTAAGTGCATTCGGCATAAAAATTAAAGGGAAATCAGTCGAAAATGAAGACTTGTTACTTACTCTTTTGTACTCAACTCTTCTTTCAAGCAGGAAGAATATGTTTTTCCTTCAAAACAAGGAGCAGCAATGATTATCCTTTCTTGGACAAGCTAAAATCTATCTCCTCATCAGAGAAGACAGACCAGGTCATAGAGGACTCTACTTCCCACAAGAAGAGTGCAGAAGCTGTGATTCTGGTTCATGACAAGGACGACATGTTCTTGGGGAGGAATCAAGATGCCATCTCACTTGCTGGGCCACAAATTGCAGCACTGATTAACAATTATACAAATGACTTTTTGAGCTATGCCAGAAACCCTTTTCCCATTTTAGTGTCACTAGTGATTAGTTTGCTGCATGTGACATCTTTTTTTTTTTTTTTTTTAAGACTCACAAATCTATGCAAAGAATAGAAAGATCATAATATGGTCCTGTAGGGATCACACTGCTTGAAAAGCAAAAATGTTAGTGTATTAAACACATCCAGCAGGCAGTAAGAAGAGTAAATGATCTGAAACAGAATGAATGTGATTAGAAGTGTTTTCATATGTCTTTTACCCCCAGATTTTTATTCTGGAATATTTCAAACCTACAGAAAATTGCAAGTATAGTACAATAAGCACTCATATGTCCATGTAGATCTGTGCTGATAGCATAGCCACTAGCCACATGCAGCAATCGACCACTTGAAAAGTTGCTAGTCCAAATTGAAATGTGCTGTTCTGTGTGTCTTTCTAAAATATAACTTGTGGAGTATACTAACATTTATAAAGCAAATGTATTTCACAGGGCCTAGTTTCCAAAGCCCTGTAGTTTCAGGTATAACATAACATTTTAAAATTACATATAGAAATGTTAAGTTTCCAAAGGACAGGAAACTTTCCCTAGGCTAAAATCTCTGTTGTTGATATAGAATTGTAACATAGCAAAGTTGCCGGCTCTCTACTGATTGATATGTTAAGAAAGTTACTTTATTGTTATGTAAAAATACTAAGAAAACTGCTTATTGTTATGTAAAAATACTAAGAAAACTGCTGCAGGAAAACACAGTACTTGCTAAGAACAAGCTTTTGTTGGTGGATTGACTTAACCTTTTACAAACTGCATTATGGAATGTCAGTTTGTTATTTCACTGATGTTACCAGCTTCTATTGTTAAACTCTACTTATCCATAGCTCCACCTATGTTCTTTTTCTGTAACTTTCTAGCCTGGAGAATAAATACTGAGAGAGAACCCCAGTACAGTGTTAATTTCCCAAAGGAGGAATGTTTCTCTCTTGAGGGTTCCAGGAAGTTAACCTCTTCGGGGTGTTTCACTGCTCAGAAGAGATGGGCTTTGAGTAATCCTCTGCATTTCTGTCACCCAGGGGAAGAGAGGTGACAAATCTGTGTGAGACAAAGCAACAATAACTAATTCCTAAAGTTTCCTGAAAAGTAAATACTTAAGCCCTAAACAAAGCATACAAAAAAATACATATATATACAACATATATAAAAACACACATACAAAACAATATACATATATTTGTATCTGTGCATGTATATGTGTACCTGTGGGCCTAGTCTTTATTTACAATAAATCATTCAGAAAAAAGTGATCATCTGGTGGGGTGGGTTAAGGGTATAGGCATTTTAAAATGTATTTGATGTTTCTCTTCCAGCATGGTAAGGAGTAGGCCCAGGTCTAATGAGAAGTTTATTTATTCTCACATGAAATATATAATAAGTTAGAAATAACAGAATCTTTTATTTTGTCAAATAAAATAAAAACAAGTTAAAAATGGAAATCTTAAATACTGAGATGTTGCTTCTTGGTGATTGTGATTTTACAAGCAAGTTTAGATCTAAAACTCGTCTGTTTGTAAGCTTCTTTGTTTCTTTACCTACTTCAACACAAGCTAAAATAAAAACATAGGATCATCAACATTTATTTGGGATTAATTCTTAACCAATAAGCAATATTGAAACATTCACTATTGGTAAAACAGTGAAGTTATTAAAAAAAGACTTTAAAAGCCAGCAATCAGTGAATTTGAGCCTCTTCATATTTTTTAACCAATGAAGTAACATTTCCTTTGCAGAAAACATGAAAAATGAAGAAAGAATAAAAAAATTGAAACTATCATATATTATTAAAATGATCTGAGAATCATAGTTTCCCAGTACCGTTTCTAAATGTATGTGTGTGTGTGTGTATATATATATATATATGTATGTATGTATGTATATATATATATATATAAAGACACACACATATTTATTTTTTTACAAACTCGGAATTATGTATCTGAGGAATGTTCTGTGTCCTGCTCTTTTCCATTTAAATTATATCTTGAATGTTTTCCAAATTATCAAATAACTAATGAAAAACTCTTTTATTTGAGGAATTTTGGTTGTTTTCATTTTTCACTATATTGTAGATAGGCCATGGGTTAATCTTTGCTTTTATTTATTTCCTGTACATATATTTTTGATGCAAGTCTGATTATTTTCTCAGGATAATTCCCTAAGAGTAAAATGACTAGGTCAAAAGGTGTTAACAATTTTTAGGTACTTGATTCATATTGCTGAATAATTCTCCAGTAATATTGTATCAAACAGAAGTCTCACATGATGTTTGAGGGGGACAAGTTCATTTGCCAACACTATTCATTATACTTAAAAACATCTTTCTCAATTTGTAAAAGAATCTGCATCTGGTTTTATTTTGCAAGTGAGAATTAACTGTTTTGTTTTGTTTTTTATGTGCTTATTTGTCTTTTTCCACTTCTATTTGTGATTTGCCTATTCTTATCCTTTGCCCACTTTTCTTTCAGGGGAGTTAAAGTTTCCTTGCTGATTTGTTTTTCTACTGATTTATTATATTCAATCCTTTGTCATATAATTTTATAATTCTTTTTACTAGGTTTTCTTTTGACTTTTAATTTTGTGTATTAATTTTTTAAAAGATTCGTACTTGTATAGTAAACCTATTAATCTTATCCTACCTGGCAGTGGTTCTCAAATGTTTTGTGCATCAGGATATCCTGGTGTGCTCATTAAAAAACAGATTCATGGGCCCCACCATCAGGGTATATTACTCAGTAATCCTTTGGTGTAGCCCTGGTAACTATTTTAAGCAAGTACCTCAGTTGATTCTAAATGAAATAGTTACTAAACCAGACTGTGAAATACTGTTTTGTGGTTTCTTCCTTTGAATAATACTTAGAAAGAACTTCTCACCGTCATAGCACATAAATAGCAATATATATTTTCTTCTGTTTTCTCATGTCTTCATTTTTTTGCACCTATTTAATTCAGCTGGAATTTATTTTACTATGTGTCTCACCTCCAAATATTGAACTATTTTTCTTAGTACAATTTATTGAATAGCAACACATTTCCTCAATAATTTATAATTCTAACTTTATTATTTATTACAATGCTATAAATATTTGAGTCTATTGCTTAGCTTGATTTTCTGTACTATTGATTGATCAGTCTGTTCCAGCATACTGTTTTAATTGTTATATCTTTTAGATATATCTGGTGCTATGAATAATGACCCACCCCCCCACACACACCATTACTCTTTCTACTCAAAAATATCTTTGCAATTCTCACTGTTATAATTTTTTAAAAATCAGTTTGTAAATTAAAATGATAATCATTAAAGTGATAATCATTAAAATAATTTGTTAAGACGTTTTTACTGAGTTGCATTTATCTGTAAAATAATTTGAAGAGACTTCACATTTGAACAATGTTGTGGCTTCCCATACCAAAACATCATATATTTCTATTTACTTGTGGCTTCTTTTATGGTTTTCTTTAAAATTTCCTAATTGTCTTTATATGTCTTACATATTTCCCAAGTTCATTTTCGGTACTGTGCATTTAAAAAATTTCTATTTCGACGGGGGTCAAGATGGTGGAGTAGTAGATTCCTGGTGTTGCTCTCTCCCACAGAGTGACCAATTTGCAGCTTTTGAGAAGCAGTGACAGAGGACTCAAAAATCTGTGCTAGAACGGACAGGAGCCACCCACCATGGGACCCCAGTTCAGGTTGCTCCCCATTTCCTAAAGAGATTTTGGAGCTTTAGAGCTTTGGGTCCACACGCCCCGAGCCTGCTGGCCAGAAAAGGCAGGTGGGTCTGGGGCCGGACTTCTGGAGCAGGCCGTCCATCTCCATGAGTGACCTGGGAGGTACAGGTTCCCAACCCCAAGCCAGACAAGCCAGCGAAGGCTAATGGGGCAGGACTTTCAGCCCAGGCCATCCCGTCTCTCTGAGCGACCTGAGAGGCTCTGGGATCCTAAGCCCCAAGTCAGACGAGCTGGGAAATGCAGGTGGGGTGGTACTTACGGCACAGGCCATATGTCTCTGTGAGCGACCTGTGAGGCACGGGTTCCCAAGCCCCAGGCCAGATGAGCTGGTGAAGGCTGATGGGGTGGGACTTCCAGTCCAGTCTAGTTTCTGTGGTCCAGAAGCAGCAGACCCTTCAGGATCCAAGCCATACATCAGGGTGAAATTAGTGAACTGTGATACCCATGGCCACAATTAAAAAACACCAAAGGAAAGAAACCAGAAATATGAAAAATCAAGAAAGTACATCACCACCAAAGGAAATTAATAACTTACACGTGCTAGATCCTATAGAACAGGAAGTCTTTGAAATGACAGACAAGGAATTTAGAGTAACTATTCTAAGGAAACTAAATGAGATACAAGAAAACTCAGTGAAACGACACAATGAAATCATTAAAAACATACAGGATCTGAAAGAAGAAATGTACAAAGAAATCAATGCCTTGAGAAAGAATGTAGCTGAGCTTGTGGAGCTGAAGGATTCATTCAATGAAATAAAAAATACAGTAGAGTTTAACCAGCAGACTTGAACAAGAAGAAGAAAGAATTTCCGATCTCAAAGACAGGTTGTTTGAATTATCACAGGCAGACCACAAAAAAGAAAAAAGAATCAAAAAATTGAAGAAAATTTAAGAGAGACAATTGACAACCTTAAGTGCTCAAATATCAGAATCATGGGTATTCCAGAAGGGGAAGAAAAAGGAAATGGCATTGAAAACACACTCAGTGAGATAATAGCAGAAAACTTCCCAGGTATAGAGAAAGTCACAGATCCCCAGATTCAGGAAGCCCAAAGATCACCAACACATTCAACCCAAAAAGGTCCTCTCCAATACATGTCAAACTGACAAAAATCAAAGACCAAGAGAGAATCTTAAAAGCTGCAAGAGAGAAGCGGCAAGTCACTTATAAGGGAGTCCCAATCAGAATAACATCAGACTTTTCATCAGAAACTCTAAAAGCCAGAAAAGAATGGGATGATATATTCAAAACACTAAAGGACAAAAATTGCCAGCCAAGAATACTTTACCCAGCAAGGCTATCCTTCCAAAATGAAGGACAAATAGTATATTTCTCATACAAACAAAAACTGCGGGAGTTCGCTACCACACGACCAACCCTACAAGAAATTCTCAAGGAAGTACTGGGTTTGATACCACGAAAACAACCATCACTACCATGAATACACAAGAAAGAACAATACCTACCAGCAAAACAAAAATGCTAACAAAAGAGAAAAAAAATAGTTTATCTATCACCCCAAGAAACCAACAAATACAGAAGACAAACAGAAAATTAGAAAGAAAGGAACAAAAGATACTTAAGATATCTAAACAAAAATCAGTAAAATGCTAGGAGTAAATCAACACCTTTCAATAATAACTCTAAATGTAAAGGGATTAAATTCCCCACTCAAAAGACACAGACTGACTGACTGGATTAAAAAGATGGACCCAACAATATGCTGTCTCCAAGAGACTCACTTGACCTGTAAAGACACACACAGACTAAGAGTGAAAGGATGGAAAAAGATATATCATGCAAGTAGAAATGAAAAACGAGCTGGAGTAGCTATTCTTATATCAGATAAAATAGACTTTAAAGCAAAAACCATTAAAAGAGATAAAGATGGCCAATATATAATGATAAAAGGATCTATCCATCAAGAAGACATAACAATCATAAATATATATGCACCTAATGTCAGAGCAGCCAGATTTACAAAGCAAACACTATTAGATCTAAAAAAAGAAATAGACACTAACACCATAATAGTGGGGGACCTGAACACCCCTCTCTCATCATTGGACAGATCATCTAGGCAAAAAATCAACAGAAAAACACAAGATCTAAACAATACTTTAGACCAATTGGATTTGGCAGATATCTACAGAACATTCCACCCAACAACCTCAGAATATTCATTCTTCTCATCAGCACATGGAACATTCTTCAGAATAGACCACATGTTTGGTCACAAAGCAAGTCTTAACAAATTCAAAAAAATTGGAATTATTCCATGTATTTTTTCTGATCACAGTGGATTAAAATTAGAAATCAATAATAAACAAAACTCTGAAAACTATACAAACTCATGGAAATTAAACAACATTCTACTTAATGACATGTGGGTCCAAGAAGAAATCAAACAGGGAATCAAAAAATTTCTTGAAACTAATGAAAATAATGACACATAGTACCAAAACCTGTGGGATACTGCAAAAGCAGTTTTAAGGGGGAAGTTTATTTCATTAAATGCTTACTTCAGAAGAATGGAAAGATGGCAAATGAATAACATAACATTTCACCTTAAAGACCTAGAAAAACAAGAACAATCCAAACCTAAAGTTAGTAGATGGAAAGATATAATTAATATCAAAGCAGAACTAAATGAAATAGAAACATGAAAAACAATACAAAAGATCAATGAAACAATGTTTGTTCTTTGAAAAGATTAATAAAATCAACAAACCTTTAGCAAGACTAAGAAAAGAAGAGAGAAGACCCAAATAACAAAAATTAGAAATAAAAAAGGTAAAATTACAACTGCCACCTCAGAAATACAAGAAATCATTAGAGACTACTATACACAAATATATGCCAACAAATTTGAAAATCTGGAGGAAATGGATAAAGTTCTGGATACATACAAGCTACCAAAGGTGAGGCAAGAAGATATAGAAAATCTAAACAGACCAATAACAATAAAAGAGATTGAAGTTGTTATCAGAAGGCTCCCAACAAAGAAAAGCTCAGGACTGGACAGATTCACTGCAGAGTTTTACCACATCTTCAAAGAGGAACTGATACCAATTCTCTACAAACTGTTCCAAAAGATTGAAACAGAGG
>NW_007729863.1:18900-21962 GCF_000696425.1 Galeopterus variegatus
CACATAGACTAAGAGTGAAAGGATGGAAAAAGATATATCATGCAAGTAGAAATGAAAAACGTGCTGGAGTAGCTATTCATATATCAGATAAAATAGACTTTAATGGAAAAACCATTAAAAGAGATAAAGATGGCCAATATTTAATGGTAAAAGGATCTATCCATCAAGAAGACATAACAATCATAAATATATACACACCTAATGTCAGAGCAGCCAGTTTTACAAAGCAAACACTATTAGATCTAAAGAAAGAAATAGACACTAACTCCATAATAGTGGGCGACCTGAACACCCCACTCTCATCATTGGACAGATCATGTAGGCAAAAAATCAACAGAGAAACACAAGATCTAAACAATACTTTAGACCAATTGGATTTGGCAGATATCTACAGAACATTGCACCCAACAACCTCAGAATATTCATTCTTCTCATCAGCACATGGAACATTCTTCAGAATAGACCACATGTTTGGTCACAAAGCAAGTCTTAACAAATTCAAAAAAATTGGAATTATTCCATGTATTTTTTCTGATCACAGTGGATTAAAATTAGAAATCAATAATAAACAAAACTCTGAAAACTATACAAACTCATGGAAATTAAACAACATTCTACTTAATGACATGTGGGTCCAAGAAGAAATCAAACAGGGAATCAAAAAATTTCTTGAAACTAATGAAAATAATGACACATAGTACCAAAACCTGTGGGATACTGCAAAAGCAGTTTTAAGGGGGAAGTTTATTTCATTAAATGCTTACTTCAGAAGAATGGAAAGATGGCAAATGAATAACATAACATTTCACCTTAAAGACCTAGAAAAACAAGAACAATCCAAACCTAAAGTTAGTAGATGGAAAGATATAATTAATATCAAAGCAGAACTAAATGAAATAGAAACATGAAAAACAATACAAAAGATCAATGAAACAATGTTTGTTCTTTGAAAAGATTAATAAAATCAACAAACCTTTAGCAAGACTAAGAAAAGAAGAGAGAAGACCCAAATAACAAAAATTAGAAATAAAAAAGGTAAAATTACAACTGCCACCTCAGAAATACAAGAAATCATTAGAGACTACTATACACAAATATATGCCAACAAATTTGAAAATCTGGAGGAAATGGATAAAGTTCTGGATACATACAAGCTACCAAAGGTGAGGCAAGAAGATATAGAAAATCTAAACAGACCAATAACAATAAAAGAGATTGAAGTTGTTATCAGAAGGCTCCCAACAAAGAAAAGCTCAGGACTGGACAGATTCACTGCAGAGTTTTACCACATCTTCAAAGAGGAACTGATACCAATTCTCTACAAACTGTTCCAAAAGATTGAAACAGAGGCCATTCTCCCAAACTCATTCTATGAGGCAAATATCACCCTGATTCCAAAACCAGACAAAGATGCATCAAAAATAGAAAACTACAGGCCAATATCCTTGATGAATATAGATGCAAAAATCCTCAATAAAATACTAGCTATACCCCATGATCAAGTGGGATTCATCCCAGGGATGCAAGGTTGGCTCAACATATGCAAATCAATAAATGTGATACACCATCTCAATAAAAGCAAAGACAAAAACAATATAATGGTCTCTATAGATGCTGAAAAAGCATTTGATAAAATTCAGCACTCATTCATGACAAAGACCCTCTACAAGTTAGGAATAGATGGAAAGTATCTCAACATAATTAAAGCCATGTACTATAAGCCCACTGCCAATATCATCCTGAATGGGCTTTTCCCTTAAAGGCAGGAACTAGACAAGGATGCCCACTCTCACCACTCCTATTCAACATAGTGTTGGAAGTACTAGCCAGAGCAATCAGAGAAGAGAAGGAAATAAAGGGCATCCAGATTGGAAAGGATGAAGTCAAGCTGTCCCTTTTTGCAGATGATCTGATCCTGTATATTGAACAGCCTAAAGCTTCTATAAAAAACTCCTAGAGTTGATAAACAATTTTAGTAAAGTTGCAGCATACAAAATCAACACACAAAATTTAGTAGCATTTCTATACTCCACCAGTGAACATGCAGAAAAAGAAATCAAGAAAGCTAGCCGATTTACAGTGGCCACCAAAAAAATAAAGTATTTAGGAATAAAGCTGACCAAGGATGTGAAAAATCTCTATGAAGAGAACTACAAACCACTGTTGAGAGAAATTAAAGAGGACACAGGAAGATGTACAGATATCCCATGCTCTTAGATTGGAAGAATTAACATTGTGAAAATGTCCATATTACCCAAAGTGATCTACAAATTCAATGCAGTCCCCATCAAAATTCTATTGACATTTTTCTCTGAGATGGAAAAAGCTATCCAGACATTTATATGGTAACAAAAGACCACACATAGCCAAAGCAATCCTGAGCACACACAAAAAAATAAAGCTGTTGGCATAACACTATCTGACTTTAAACTATATTACAAAGCTATAATAACCAAGACAGCATAGTACTGGCATAAAAACAGACACATGGATCAATGGAACAGAATGAAGAACCCAGAAATTAACCCATATGCCTACAGCCATCTGATCTTTGACAAAGGCAGCAAGTCTACATACTAGGGAAGAGATTGCCTTTTCAACAAACGGTGTTGGGAAAACTGGATGATCATATGTAGGATAATGAAATTAGACCGGTATATTTCACCATATACCAAAATCAACTCAAAATGGATTAAAGAGTTAAATATACATCCTGAAACAATAAAACTCCTTGAAGACAACATAGGGGAAACACTCCAGGAAGTAGGAGTGGGTACAGAATTCATGAATAGGACCCAAAAAGCACAGGCAACTAAAGGTAAAATAAACAAATGGGATTATATCAAACTAAAAAGCTTATGCACAGCAAAGGAAACAATCAACAGTAAAATCATCCAACAGAGTGGGAGAAAATATTTGCAAAATATACATCTGACAAAGGATTAATATCCAGAATATATAAGGAATTCAAACAACTTTACAACAAATAATAACCCAATTAAAAAATGGGTAAAGGAGCTGAACAGACATTTCTCAAAGGAATATATATGAATGGCCAACAG